>NC_079202.1:17515676-17690676 GCF_026745355.1 Beta vulgaris subsp. vulgaris
TTATCTATCTTATGTAATGTGTTCGTTTTTTTAAATTTATAATGTCAAGTTAACGTAATTTAATTTAAAGTAAGCTAATTAACACATATTTACTATAATCTCAAGTTAACGCTAATTTAATTTAACGTAAGCTAATTAGCTTGTAACGTAATTTAATTTATCGTAATTAATTTAACGTAAGCTAATTAGCTCGTAATTAATTTAACGTAGTCTAATAAGCTTTTATTAATTTAAATCATCTATTTCATATAAAAAAATTAAACATTGAATATGGTGGGGTTTGGTAAAAGTAGGAGAGAGAGTATAGGGTGGGGTTTGGTAAAAGTAAGAAAGAGAAATAGAAAAACCAAGTAAGACCAACCAAGCCATTGTGACAAAAAAAAGATGAGTTGGTTGGAGTTTTAGTGGGATGTGAGGTGTAAGAAGGAGGGAAGGAAAGAGAAAGAAAAAAGCTCCAAGACCAACCAAGCCATTGGTGATACTCTTATGCTGGGTAAAGCTTATTCAATCTCTGGGCATGTTATATACAGCAACAAAAAAGCTAAATACAGTAAAACATCTTAAAAGACTAACCTATCCTTTGGGAGTCATCTATGACAAATGACCCCCCCTTTATGGGGGTCATCTACGACAAATGACCCCCTTTTGGGGGTCATCTATGACAAATGACCCCCTTTTGGGGGTCATCTATGACAAATGACCCCCTTATACGGGGTCATCTATGACAAATGACCATCCTATAGGGGGGTCATTAATGATAAATGACCCCATTCCCGTCATACCCCTACCGCATCAAACATATAATATAACCTAACACGAATATTTTAGGCGCCGGCTATTATGTTAGGGGGATGCGATAGGCCCATTTCAGAATTTTTCCCAACCCTAACACATCCAACTTCATAAATAAATGTGACATGTTGGCTTGTGCGCACAAGTACTTATGGTAACATATTTTGTTGCATTGCTGCACCCCTGTGTACGAGATTGTTTTTTTTAATTAAAAAAATTAAAATTAACCATAATTAAGTTAAAGCATAATTTTAGATGCTGTATTTAGCCTTTTTTTCCCTTTTTTTTATTTGTTTTGTTTGCTTCCTTTTCCCCTTTTTTTTCCCTTTGTTTTGTTTTTTAATGGCAATATTTTTTCAAGAGTCAAATTGATTAGCTTTTCATTTTTTATTTCGTTTCCTTGCTGTACAAATCTACTTCTTTAATTTATATAGTGCTCTACTTTTTACATATTTGTAGATAAAAAATTATATCAATAATTTAAAATTTTAATTGTGCTTCTATATATCAATATTTTTCAATGCTTAAACAAGTATTACATCAATTGTCATTATTGAAGTTTTTAATTAATTTATCTCGAATTTTTTCGAACAACTTTGAATCCACATAGATCAAATCTACTTTGCTTAAAGTCAAAAACAGCACCTCATAGGTGCGCCTTCATCACCACTACATCAAGCATATCATTCTTAAGTCGCAACTACGACATCATGTTTCACGTGAATTAGACCCACCTAACTCAGTATTCATATATATGGTTTTTTTATCAGCTGTTCTTATCAATTTGAGACTTGGAATTCCAACACAGGGACCATGACTCCACGAGAACTAGCTGCTCCTATCCCCCTCCCACCAAACCCATAATGCGTTCAAGTATCCTGTCGTTCTTATTATTGATGAAAGTTAATCTAGAAAATTCTAGATAGGTCATGTAATGTAAGGAAAAATTTTATATGCATGTCTTAAATTGTCTAGAAAAATCTTGTAAAATATCTATGTAAAAAAAATCTAAGTTTAGAATATTTAAGTGTGTGTTAGAAATATCAAGGTCTAGAAAAATCTAGAAACTAAGAGGGAGCTCAAATGAAAGGGAGCCAAACAAGTGAGCTCCACACAAAATATTAGGAAAGGTAGAAACAAAGGTAACTACCAAGGTGAATGAGAGACATGAGCTCTCACAAACACACTTGTAAAATTTAATTATCAATGAAAATTCAATTTTACGATACTATTCGGGTCCATTACAACTTTCGCATGCGACCACAAACTTCTATCAATTATCATATTGCATAATGCATAGACAGCTTCATTTTATATTAAAAAAACCTGTATGTATAATTCCTATACCAAAAAATAAAAGAGATGGCTAATGTAAATTAATTTTAGCAAGAAACCCAAGTAGGCTTGTATAGAAATGTCAATGTGCTACTCATCTATTGTCAATGCAGGGGATGGATTTTCCACACTTATATCAGCCCAGAAATCTGATCTCCATCCGTACCCCACCATTTATGGCAGGGCAAATATTTATAGTGATCGCTGTCAATGCAACCCTGTCCCACCACCCGCTTGGATGCCTATACTTAGCTCGATACTCGCTCCATTATTTGCCATTCCAGCCCCACTGCTTAATCATGCGAAAAAAAAGCCAAAAAAAAAAGCAAAAAAACTTATTTCAATATGGAAATTCTTTTAAACTAGCTTTTTAAGTACGCGATGCGTGCGACAATACTTTTTTCAGTGTGATATTTCATAATATCGAGTAGCTGCTTTTACATTCACACAATACATGCAACGACAACTTAGTATAATACTCCATCCGTTTCCTAAAGATCTTCCCACTTACTGTTCCTACAGATACCAAGGAAAATTAAGTTGTGTGGGGCATGGTGTGAGTAAAGTAGGAGAGAGAAATGGGTTAAGATAAATAAACAAATAAAAAGGGGTTAAAGTAGGAGAGAGAAAGGGAGTAAAATTGAATTAATAATGTAATGGTGGACCATATGATAGTGACATGAGAGGGTAAATAGGGAAATTTGTTTTGCCAAATAAGGAATAAAACAAAAGTGGGAAGATCTTTTGGAAACACCCTTAAACGGAAAGAGGGAAGATCTTTAGCAAACGGAGGGAGTAGTATAAAGTTGACAGGTTTTTTTTTTTTTTTAATAAATCCTATGTTTTGTTCAACTTCTTAGAACTTATTTTCAGCAAAATAATTTCAGATAAGTTCTTGATCTAATATTATTATCCTAAACGTAATTGACTTGCACAAATTGAAATTATATAAACCCATTAAAATGATCATTTTGGCAATTTTTCCTAACTAATATTGTGGAAGTATTTATTTGAATTTTATTTTATTTTGGCAATTTTTTCTTTTGATGGAAGATTTTGATATTCTTAAATGAATTTGTTATCTTTGTTTTTTTTAAAATTTTTTTTAGTCTTTTCTTCTTTTACCAGCCTAAAATTTAAAGTTATTCTAACTGTAGTTTTTAAAAATGACAATAATTTGATTGATTACCCATTATTATTTTTAAAAATTAAACAAAATTGATGTAATTAAAAAAGTAAGGGTAATATAGTCATTTAATTGGGAGACACCATGTCTCCGTCCTTACTTATATAATAGAGATAAGTAGGTATAAGACGAATGAAAAGCGAAGGGGGTTGGGGTGGGGTGGGGCGAGGTAGGCAAGGATGGGAATGATACAATTTAATATCCACAACGCCCGTATCAGATGGTAAGTATAATTTTCATCTCCATCCATAACCCCATCATCCATAAAATCTACCCATTTTCGGCCACCTAATTGGGGCGCATAAAGGGTGGGTCTCCATGAAACCCGTCCCACTAACATCCATAGACTTGTATTTAGTGCTATATCATCTTTAATGAAGATATTGTAGATATTTAATCGATATTCCACATCCTCACCGATGACTTCATTGGTCTTTAACTCAAGCAAATTTTTAGGTGCTCTCGTGATCACATTTTTTACACATTTGGCATATGGTTTTTTTTTTTTCAAATGAACAATATGTATATAATATAAAATGTGAAAAAAATTGATAGAGATAATTTAATTTTAGGTACTCCCAAGAACAGTATAAAACTTTATTAAATCCCATGATCATATTTTGACACACATAAATAACAGAGTGAAAGAATGTAAAACTAGTAATATTGCAGTTATTAATTCAGTTAACAAAGTGTGGAGTTCTCCTTGGGAAATTAGAAGTATCATTGTAGATTTTTCTGTGGATCTTGATCGCTTTTCGTCAGTTCGTTGTGACCACATCTTTCGGGAGGCCAATCAAGCGGCGGACTTTATGGCTCATCGTGGCCACTCTTGTGCCTCTTTGTTGTATTCATTTCCTCCTTATAATGTGGATTTTTCCCTTATCATCCGTAAGGATGTTTTAGGTTGGCCCCCGGATTGAGTGGGGGTCTTTCCTAAGTTTTTTTTCCTAATCAAAAAAAAAAAAAAAAAAAAGGGGGGATTTGGGCCATTTGGCAACTTCAGATCCATAGATCCATAGTCAGGACTTCAGAGGTTGGCTAAAAGCGAATATGTCCTTTAAACATATGTTTAGGGATATTTTCTTAGTAGTGTCTCCCGCATATGTGTCATAAAATTCAAAAGGATAGGAATAACTATGTGTTTAATGCCCGGAGATCCCTCTCCTATACAAGTTTTTAGTTTAGGGCTTGTGGGAATGCTCGTGAATGCATGCGTATATTTTATTGAGGAGTGATAAAATGTTAGCAGCTAGCGTTTTAATTTGTCAAAAGGAGGATTCAAAAGCAAATAGAGGAGTGGGAAAGAATTTGGCAGAGAAAAAAAAAAGCTAGCATCCATGTGTCAACATGTAATTAGCACACATGTCACAATATTGTTTATCCAAAACAAATTACTTTTTGCAATTTTTTAAACTTGTATATCTCAAGAAATATATTTTAGAAAAAAATAAAAAATATACCAATATTTATATATTTTTATTCTCTACAAATAGACATCCATTTTGATATAATTTCATACAATATTTATCTTACTCTTATCCTTATAACACACTTGTATCTTGTTATTACAATGCACCTGTTTTATGTTAACATACACTTGTTTCTTATTACCATACACTTGTTTCTTAATACAATACACTTGTTTCTTGTTGAAATACAATTGTTTTTTATAACACACTTGTTCTTATTATTACAATACACCTGTTTCTCGTTAACATACACTTGTTTCTTGTTAACATACACTTGTTTCTTATTATTACAATACACCTGTTTCTCGTTAACATACACTTGTTTCTTGTTAACATACACTTGTTTCCCCATACAATACACTTGTTGCTTGTTAAAATACACTTGTTCTTTTAACAATAAACTTGTTTGACGTAAAGTAATTAAAACTGATATAAATTTTAAAACTGATATATGATGAAATTATATCAAAATGGATGTCTATTTGTAGAGAATAAAAATATATGAATATTAGTATATTTTTTATTTTTTCTAAAATATATTTCTTGAGATATACAAGTTTAAAAATTGCAAAAAGTAATTTGTTTTGGATAAACAATATTATGACATGTGTGCTAATTACATGTTGACACATGGATGCTAGCTTTTTTTTTTCTGCCAAATTCCTTCCCACTCCTCTATTTGCTTTTGAGTCCTTCTATTGACAAATTAAAACGCTAGCTGCTAGCGTTTTATCACAACTCATATTTTATGATCATATTGACACTTCATTTGTGGGTCCAAATGAGGTTGTAGGAATTGGGGGGTGGGGTTTGGTTTGAAGTAATAAAGGTCAATGGCTCACGAGGTTTGGGAAAACTGTTTATACTTATCTTATCATTTTCTTGTTGCAGAGCTACTTGCTATTTTGGAGGCCTTGTTTGTAGAGTCTCAGTAGATATCCAGGCCATCATATATTCTAATTGTCAAAATGTAATAGATCTTATTAATAATGAACATTTTGATTTGTGTATCAATGTATTAAACAATTACAGGTTGTGACTTAAAAGGTTGTTGACGACTCAGATTAAGTATTGTAATAGAAAGTTTAATCAAGTAGCAAATCGGTTGACTAAGTTTATTGGGGCCAATTATCAAAAAAAAAAAAAGGTTTATTGGGGCAATGGAGTCCGTATATAATGTAATTAGGGTTTCCCCCTCCCCTCTAATTATTTGTATAAAACTTTTAGATTCGGACTGTAATATTTTCAACTCTATTAATTAAAGAATGAAAAGGCTTTGTTTGAAAAAAAAATGAACGTAAAAGGGCGCAAATATACTCCAAGATGTAACATGAAAATTCATGCTTTGGTTTGTCACAATAGAGATCTTTTTGAATCCGTGGCCAATATTTGCTTAAAAACTTCCAAAGTTAAAGCAAAACTATCCCTTACTAGCGATAAAGAAAAACTTAGCCGCAATTAAGCTACAAAAACATGTAAACTTTATCCTTTCTAGAAACAAATTATTACAATTTTTTCTTTGAATAATGCAAAAGTGTGTTTTAATTCTCAAAATATGCCCCAAAAAAAAAAAAGAATTCCCTGCGTATCGTCCACGTAGGACGGCACGCGAAAAAATGTTTTTTTTTTTTGGTTTATCCCAAGAAAACCGCTACTCACAGTACACCTAAAACGCTATCTCAAGTAGCGGTTTACCTTGGCAAAATGTTGCAAGCACATATCAGACTTGATTAATGAACCGCTACTTGAAGTAGCGGTTTAATTCAAGTAGCGGTTTTACTTAAGTTGAAAAAAAAAAATTCTCGCATGCCGTCCTACGTGTACGGTACGCAGTAATTTTTTTTTGGGCATATTTTGGGAATTAAAACCCACTTTTGCATTATCCAAGGAAAAAATTCGTATTATTACACACAATAGAACTATAAAAGGTAGAATTGTATATGAACCATATATTTTCAAATCAAGGGCTCGTATTGTTGGAAGGGAAAGATTTAGGGTTGTATTTTGATGAGATAAAATAGGAGGAATTTTGAAAAGAGAATATATGAGCGATTTTTTATTCAATGGTTGATCATGCTCAAACTCTACCTTGTAGAGTTATTCTACAACTCTAATGGATCCAGGTGAATTTTGAGGGAAAAAAATTAGTGGACTTTTGAAAAGATAAGTTAGTCATTGATTTTTTATTCAATGGTTGATATTGATCAAACTCCACCTTGTAGAGTTATTTTAGAAGTCTAAATGATCTAAACACATCAATCACCCATTAATCAAGCTGATTATTTTAGAATAATTTTAATTCATTCCCTTTGGTTTTGTACGAAACCACCTATTTTTAATTTAGGAGAATATAGGCTTGCATTTATCTAATTTTATATAAAATTAGACCACCTATTATAATAATTTGGGTTTAATTTTCCCCTTTCTTACTACTAATGATAATTATTTTCTTATAACTTTTATCAATATGTCTTGAGAGTAAATAATAATATATCAAAGTTCAACATCGAACATTATGCACTTCTTTAAAAAAGAAACGAAGTTGGCACCAGTCCTTAGTCCCATTTTAGTTAATTGCTTCATTGTTATTTCACATACTTTTAGAGAAAGAATAAAAAAGTATTGGAAAAAAATATAGATGCCTCACAAAAACAATTAATATAGACAAATTTTGATTTCACCTCCCTCTCCATGGGTTTTACCTAATTTGAAACAAGAGACTTGATGAGTAATTGATTATCACAAATTCCACATACCTTTTTTCTAGAAAAAATTATATGTTACGTTGTCGAGAACTTATGCAAGAATTTTAAACATTTGACTTAAGAAAAGCAAAAATGATTAAGAGATTTATTAAAGGGACGGATCGAGATATTAATCATCACTTTATGTTCAAAATTTACGCATTGCATTGTGAATTTAATAATACAATCATGTTTCATTTGATAGCCGCTAATAAATGATGGTTATGGGAATGGATTCGAAGTGTAATATTACAAGGGGATCGCCCTTAAAAACTCCACGAGGAGACAATTTCAACTCTCTGCATGTTTGTGTTTTTTTCTTCATGTGGAAGTAATCTCATCTCTAAATTTGTGTTTTTTTCTTCAAAGGAAAACAATTTTCATTACCACTTATTACCACCTACAAGAATACAAGGTGGTATTGAATGGGAATAGAAATTCAAGAAGAAAAATAGATATTTTAGAGTAAATTAACATTAATATGGGAATGAACAATAAGTTTACTCAGAAATTTATATACGAATTTATTCTCATTATCATCATTTATGAACAACAATAAAATGGGCGGTCAAGGTATTGGAGATATTGAGTTTTAATGTTTTATTCATCATAGCAGAGAATATTATTGCTGCTATTGTGTTTCCTATGAACATTTATCTTAGCTTCGATTTACTTCCTTAAGTAAGCTAGAAATATTTCTAGAAATAAAAAGGAGATTAAGATGAAAAGATTAACTAATACTAGGTTTCCGGTTTCCTGTGATTTACCAGCTATCAACATTATTGTATAATTAATCAATGTCATTTAGCAATTCAATACAATTGTTCCAGCTTTATCGTATCGTAATTATGTAATTTAGATCACAAGGGTAGATATTAAAACTTTAAAAGGTCTCCACACATGCTTGAGTTGAGAAGTGTCTAACCAGGTACAAATTCTGTAAAGTTTCTTCCTAATTCCACTTGAGAAAATGAAGATAAGTAGATCAAGTAGCCTACTATTAAATTAGTATGTGAAAAGAAGAGTCTAACCCAATCAAAAGTTTAAACTAATTATCGTGTTATATACTCTGTCAAGTCTCTCATCACTCTCTTTTGGACGCGGGAAAAACTCGTGTGTGAGTTTCTCATAACATTGTATAAAACAAGGCAAGAAATGCTTAGCATGAAATGTTACCTTAAACTTGAGAGAAGAACTAGAGCTTCCATTGCCGGCAAATCATTGTCCTTGAGGTCTCCTATTTCATGGTTTTGTGTGCCACTTCCTTGCGTATGTAATGAACGTTGGAGGTGTGAGAATTTAGTTTGTTGCAGTGGCGGCAGGGTAAGAGGACAAGACTGAAGAGCCATCAGTCATGACTGAAAGAAGGAATAGAGAAAAGTGGGATAGATCCGAGTAAAGTAGATTGCAAGTAGCAACTTAAAGTTGAGGACACTTTAGTCTTTGCAAGCTCCAATGATAGTTGTTTCTCTAGTCATGACTTGTCAATCATCCTGGTTGTCCTCAAGCTAACCTTGTCGCCCACTTGAAGATTATCCAATACACCAAATTGGCAAATTATGTTCATTTATATCAACTGGGATTGACCTGAATGTTTAAGCAGGGGCGGATTTACTATGGGTTTACTGGGTTCAGGTGAACCCAGCGATTTTTGAAAAAAAATTGCCCAGTTTTTTTTTTAAATTAAAAATATTTTAGTAATTAGATATATATTATATGCGTGCAAAATAAAACATAAAAAGAGCTTGTGTCCAGTGGTTTGTATCTTCACTGGTCGCGCGGATGATGTGAAGGTTTGAGGTTCGAATCCCACGAACACCCTTTTTTTGACCTTCTCTTTTCTAGTTTTCTTTTATCAAAATTTCAAACATTAACTAAGCCTTCCCAATTCTCATTTCTCCCTCAAAACACACGCACTGAACACATCAACACAACCGACATTTTCCCCCCAAAGGCCAAAACCCTAACTCCCTAGCAACAAGCCAACGAAGAACTGACCAGCGACGGCGCATCGCGCACGGCCACCGTCTACTTCCGTCTTCCCCACTGCACATCAACCAGCGAGGCAACGACATTTCCGGCGACCGCATCAGCGCATCTATCCAACTATTTGAAAGGTAAAGCCCAATTCTTCAATTTAAAATATGAATTTCAGTATTTCGCTATTTCAGATTTTAGTCTTTTAGACATTAGATGATTAGAATATCTAATTGTAGTTATGTAATTTTGTTAATCATTTAAATATTGAATACTTGAATGTGAAATTCACAACAAGAATCCGCCTTTTTAGCGTCTGAATTTAGCGTCCGACAGTATGAGCGGACGGTAAATTCACAATTAGCGTCTGATATAAGACAGACGCAAATTAGCGTCCGCTTTATGAGATTTAGCGTCCGTTCTTTTAAACGAACGCTAAATAGCGTCCGTGGCGTGCAATTACCGTCTGAAAAACGGACGGTAAAAAGAGATATAAATAGGCACTTGACTACCTCAATCGACCAAATCATTAACCCTAAAGGCCTAAACCCACGCTTCTCTTTCTTCCTCACTCTTTCCAGCCTCTCTCTCTCTCTTCCTCACTCTCACGTTTCTCTCTCGCCTCTCTCTAGAGCCTCATCTCACGTTTCTCTCTCTACTGCTTCACCCCACGGTGCTCTCTTTTTCTTTCAGATCTCACAAAGTCGACGGTAAATATGTTTCAGATCTCACAAAGCCGACGGTGAATATGGCGTTTCTTGATCTCACCCCACAGTTCTCTCTCTTTTCTCTCTTTTCTTTGTTTTTTTAATTTTTTTCGTTTTTCGATTTTTCTTTATTTTTTTGAGTTTTCGATTTTATGAGATTTTGATTTTGTGTGTTTTTTGTATATCATCTTTTTATTTTTGGGTTCGAAATTTATAGATTTTTTGGTATCTAGGGTTCGAAATCTGAGGAGTTTTTGGAATTAAGAGTTAAATTTGGTCATGAATTTTTTAGCGAGGCTTATTTTGTTCATTCACTATTCTGTATTTTTCTAGATTTTGGTTGGATTTCTGAAATTTTACATGAGTTTAAGTGCCTTGAGTTTTATGGTTGAATTTCTGATTTATATGTTTAAATTTGGGAAATTATGGTTGAATTTTTTCGTTTAAATTTACCTTATGAATTTATTAATAAAGTGAAAAACGAAAAACGAAAAAAAAAACACGAAAAAATTAAGGTCGACCATGAACTGATGAAGACGATTGATGATGAAATGGTTTGAGTTTTGAATTTTCTTATATATTCGTTTTTAGGGCTGGGTTATTTTTTTGGAAAATATCAGATCTAGTCTCTATGGCTATATGAATGTTTGAATCTACCGTATAGCATTAATCAATTTTAAAATTAATTAGTTTTATTTCTTTTTTTGGTTGATTTTTTTTATCTTTTGGTATTTATAGGTGGCTGGCGAGACGGAGCGGTGGCTGACGCGGTGGTGCACTGGTGAGGTTACTGGCTGGCGCGGTGGCTGGTGCTGAGGCTGCCGTAAATTGGAGTTGTTGTATTAGATTTTAGTTACAATGTAATTATACTATTATAGTACTAAATTTTGGTATTATATTGTAATTATATATATTTGTTTTAAATAAAATTTTCATTTGTTTAATTCTCAATTTTTTGTTATTCTAACATTGTTCATTTCAATAATAATTCAAAGTTAATAAAATGAATTAAATAAAAATAATAAAAGTTAAACTTTGGGCAGAGTGAAGCTCATAATATCTGTCAAAGAAAAAGAAAATGAAAAAGAAAAAGAAAAAGTAAAAGAAAAAGATAAAGAAAGCACATAATGAATGCACCTGACTTAGTGTTTTAGCGTCTGATTTACAGACTTAGCGTCCGATTGAAAGTCGGACGCTAATTAGCTTCTGATTAACGCCGGAAGCTAATTAACGTCCGACTTTGAACCTGACGCTAATTAGCATCCGACGTTAATCGGACGCTAATTCTGAAAATCAGACGCTAAAATTTTAGCGTCCGCTTAGCGGACGGTAATTAGACAATTAGCGACCAGGGGTTTTGCATCGGCGTTTTAGCGTCCGTTGACGGACGCTAATCTCTTTAGCGTCCGATCCCGCGTTTTTAGCGTCCGATTTTGGCAGACGGGAAAAAGCGTCATTCTTGTTGTGATTGTGGATTGTGGAGTTGTTACTTGTTAGTTGTTAGTATTACTTAGACTCACTGACTCACTACTCAATTACTCATAGAATGAATTTGTTGTTTTATGAATTTCAGTTTTAAATGTTGAATGAATGAATGTGAATTGTGGACTTTGGATTGTGAATTTTGAATAAACGTTGAATGAATGTGGATTGTGGACTGTGGATTATGAATGAATGAATGATTAAATGTTATTGAACTTTTTAGTGTCTAGATTCATGGAGTTGAAATTCTCTTGCTTGTGTTATTGTGTAGATTGTATTGTGAATATGAAGGGTTTAGAATTTTTTTAGAATCGTGCGGGAAATAAGTTACAAAAACCATCCGCTTGTTCTTATCCTAGTTCAAGAGAACCTCTAAACCCAATACAAGAAGGTGAAATTCGTGAATTAATGTATTGAACTTTGAGTGAATAAATGTATTTTTTTTTACCGGCTCCGAACCCATAGGGTTAGAATCCTGGATACGCCACTGTGTTTAAGGGCTTCTCGCTCCTTAATCAAGGTTATCGAGTTCGAGCGTTGAGTATGGAAAAAATTTTAGCTGAGAGGGATGATGCCCTTTAAGGTCCCATGCAAACTCATGCAGGAGATTAGACCACTCGTCGAAAGTTGTGGGAAACTTTTCGTTGTAAGACAAAAAAAAAAAAAAAACCATGTTCATTTATAATCAAAGAGATAAACTAACAAGAGACAACATGAGTATTGTCTTGTTGGGCCAAAAAAGGACCCAAGTTTTCGCCTTAGTTTCTTTTTAGCCAAAATAATTAGGTTGTAGCCTTGTAGGTGCTTAATACAATGTTATTCTTTCCTTAGGAATTTTGTCGCAATACACTCTCATGCACACAATTTTAAATGATGGATAAAGTGTGCAAATTATTGTACGGAACTGAGGATGAAACAAAGTTTCCACGACATGGGAAGACTATGGGCCTGTTCTCCCCAATATATTTTAAGTTCAGTTCACTTCAGTTCATAAAGAAACTAATCAGCTAAGCAAAGTTGCTGTTAGTTTAGAGAAAAGGAAGAGAAATGTATTAAGAGAAAGAATAAAACTCTTACAATATGAATTTACAATATATCAGGGATATTATGAGAGAAGAGTATATATTGTTAGTTGTAACTAACTAACATCTAACTAACTGATATTTACAGCTGTTATTACAATATAATTTAGGAGATATAATTTATACTCCCCCTTCAAGCTGGACCAAGGATGTAAGTCCAAGCTTGAGAATAAGAGTATGATGCTGTTGAGAATTCAGAGCCTTTGTTAATATATCAGCAAGTTGTGCAGCACTAGAAACATAAAAATATTTCTATGAAACCAGCCTCCACTTGCTCCCTTATATAGTGCATATCCCTCTTAAGATGCTTGGTCTTTTCATGGAACATGGGATTCTGAGCTAAGTGTTCTGCAGACTTATTATCACAATATAGTGAAATAGGAAGAGCAACAGTGACTTGTAAATCCTCAAGTAGACCATGAACCCAGACTAGCTCAGAAGCTGCAGATGACATACTCCTATATTATGCCTCAGTTGATGATTTACTCATTGTTTGCTGTTTCTTTGTCTTCCAAGACACAAGATTAGAGCCAAGAAATACTACATAAGAACTTAATGATCTGTTACTGAATTGGCATGCACTCCAATCAGAATCACTATATGCACTAATCTTTAAATTTGAGTTAGCAGAATAAAATAAACCTTGATCAATTGTACATTTTAGATACCTTACCACATGCATAACAACCCTTAAGTGTGGACTTCTAGGTGCGTGCATGAATTGACTGAGGTGTTGCACAGCATAAGAGAGGTCTGGTCTAGTGATTCCAAGATATAACAACCTGCCAACTAATCTCCTACATACATCAGGATCTTCAAGAACATCACCAACCTTTGTTGACAATTTTAGAGCAGCTGATAATGGAGCAGGAGCAGCTATATAGTCAACCATGTTACAATCAGTGATAATATCATTGATATATTTCCTTTGAGAAAGAAAAATACCCTGGGCATTCCTCTTCACTTCAATACCCAGAAAGTAATTTAACTGCCCCAAGTCTTTTATGGTAAAGGCTTTATCAAGAGCCAATTTCACCTCTTCTATCTGAGAGATAGATTTCCCTGTTAATATCATATCATCCACATATACAAGGACAACTAAGAATTGACCATTAAGAGATCTTGTGAAAAGAGACTAGTCTTGCATTGATTGCTTAAAACCAATAGACTTTAAGAATCTACTTAATTCCTTGTTCCACTGCCTTGAAGCCTGTTTAAGGCCATATAGTGACTTCTTAAGCTCACATACTTCTCAAATCTTAGCCTTTGTATATCCAGCAGGTGGAAGCATGCAAACTTCCTCATCTAAAAAGCCATGTAAAAACGCATTATTGACATCAAGCTGGTAGAGAGGCCAGTGCTTTACTGCTGCAAGAGAAATAACAACCCTGATTGTGGCCAGCTTTGCTACAGGTGAAAAAGTCTGATTGAAGTCTTGACCAGCAATTTGTTGATACCCAATAGCAACCAACCTTGCCTTATATCTCTCAACTGTCCCATCTGGTCTTAATTTTGTCTTGTAAACCCACTTAGACCCAATAGCTTGCTTGTCTTTAGGCAAAACAATTAACTCCCATGTTTCATTGTCTTCCAAAGCTTTCAATTCTTTATTCATAGCCTTAATCCAATTAGGATCTTTCTTGGCTTGATTTTAGTATTTAGGCTCAATGATCTTACAAGAGTTCACAACAAAAGAAATGGATTGAGAATGATTATCAGAAATATCAGTAGTATGTGGTGTATAGGTATTAACAAAGTTTTGCAATTTCACACTAGGAATAATAACTCTTGAAGATTTTCTGAGAGGAGGTTTATCTTGAATAACATGCTCAAGATGAGTATTAATAGGAGAAGAAATAGAAGTAGAAGAGTTGGGAGAAATAGAAGAAGTAGAATTAGAAGAAGTAGTCTGAGAGATAGCATGATCAGAATGATGATGAACTTCATTTGTAGCAGAAAAATGAACAGGTTCAGTTATAGGAACATCAGAATGAGATTTTTTTTTTTTGTAGATTCAGTACCAAAATCAATTAATCTCACTTTAGAAAGAGTGGGAGATGTAATAGGTTTGGCATAAGGAAATATATTTTCAAAGAAAATAATATATCTGGAAACAAATGTGTTGTGATTATCCAAATCATAGAGCTTAAAAGCCTTTTGGCCATAAGGATACCCAATAAAGATGCACCTCCTTGCTCTTGCATCAAACTTATCTCTCTTCATAGCATGATTATAGGCAAAACATAGAGAGCCAAACACTCTAAGTTCATTGTAAGAAGGACTTTTGCACAATAATACTTCATATGGTGTCTTCCATTTTGACAATTTCGCAGGTAGCTTGTTTATGATATGAGTTGCAGCAAGCACACAATCCCCCCATAATTTCCTAGGTAACTTAGCATGAAATCTAAGAGCCCTTGCGATTTCTAGCAAATGCCTATGTTTTCTTTCAACTCTTGCACTCTGTTGTAGAACATGAGGAACACTCTTCTGGTGTATGATGCCTTTACTAGCAAACAAATGAACACACTGTTCTTTTATTAACTCTATGCCATTATCAGATCTAATCATCTTAATTTTCTTATTATGATGTGTTTCTATCATAATAAGAAAATCACTTATGGTCTTCAGAACTTGAAGCTTGTTGTGTAACAAGAAAGTCGAAGTTACTCTACTGCAATCATCTAGAATAGTCAGAAAGTATGAAGCTCCATTCAAAGCCACTACTCTATATGGCCCCCATAAAGCAACATGAATCAATTCAATTTTTTTTTTTTTTTTTTTGGCAATTCAAAATTTTTATTGACTACCAAAAAAAATGGTAAGGAGAATACAACTAACCATCCATACAAACCCACCACTGAACAGGCTTAGAAGGGGGGCAACAACCAAACTGCACACAGGCAGCTGACAAACAACAATAAACTAACCAAGAAGAAACATTCTATCCTGGTCTGAACAAGAACAAGCAATAGTGAAGATAACATCATTAACCACCTGTTTAACAGGAGCACTACTTCCTTTAAAAACTTTGCTATTCCTTTGTTTTCACACTGCATACAAGGTTTCAGTAAAGTATTTAGTGTAGATTTTTGCAAATCTACTACTACGATGAGCCTTTGTTATAGCAAATCTCTCCTGCCTATCAAAGACACCAATAGGGCTATTTGTGTGAAGATTTTGGCATACCTGGTTCCAGATATTTGCTGCATAAACACATTCAAAGAAGAGGTGTTGAGTTGATTCATCTGCATTCCCACATAAGCTGCAAACTTTATCACAAGGTATATTCCAAGTGCTGAGATGATCAGTGGTAGCTAATTTGTTTTGTAGTGCCTCCCATAAAAAAATTTTGCTCTTTGGAGTTGCAAGGTTATTGCAGATAAGTCTTTTCCATTCAACTCTTGGGAAGGTGCCAGAAGCAGTTGGTAGACTTTCTTGATGCTAAATTTTCCTTTGTCAAGTACAGCATCCCAGCCTCCTAAGTCATTGAGTATACTTCTACTGTCAATAATCTTCTTTAATAACCATGAAGTGGTAGCTTTCACCTCTACATTACTGATATTACTCCTTTTAATGTAATATGCATTAACTCACTTAACCCACAGTTTATCAGCCTTGAAAGAAATAACCCAAAGGTGCTTTAATAAAGCAGCTTTATTCCAAAGCTCCATGTTCACTAACCCCCATCCTCCACTTATTTCAGGAACATAGAAGGTAGTCCAAGCCACTGGAACTTTTTTTGACTCAATGGTCTTACCTGTCCATAAAAACTTTCTACAAATACTCTCCACAACTTTTATGAGTTTTTTTGGTAAAGGGAAGATGTGACCCCAATAGTTTTGCATACTACTGAGGATGCTTCTTACAAGCTGAAGTCTTCCTGCATAGGAGAGAAGCTTTGCCACCCAACCTTGAGCTCTAGCAGTAATCTTATCAACAAGAGGCTTACACTGGGAGAAGTTAAGTTTCTTGGAGCTCAGAGGGACCCCTAAATACTTGAAGGGGAGAGAGCCCAAGTTCATATTACAAGCATGAGCTAGCTCATGAGCCTCATCAGGACTCACCCCAGAAGTGTAAATGTTACTCTTTTCAGGACTAGCTTGAAGCCCTAGAAAAGTTCATAAAATCCTGAATCAATTTAGAAACTGAACTATCATCAGCTCTTGAGAACATGAGAAGATCATCTGCGAACATCATATGAGTAAGATGCAATCTCTCACATTTTGGATGAAAGTTAAAGTCTGGATTGTTCTTTAGCTCTCCCAAGCATCTGCTTAGATATTCCAGTCAGATAGCAAATAAAAAAGGGGATAATGGATCCCCTTGTCTCAGTCCTTTCTTTGCATTAAAAGGAATAGCAGGATGTCCATTAACCAGGATAGAGTAGGAAACACTGTGAATACAAGCCATAATCCAATCAATGAATTGGCTAGGAAAACCTTGCTCAGAAAGCATACTTTATAGGG
Organism: Beta vulgaris subsp. vulgaris; assembly: GCF_026745355.1. Lineage (NCBI taxonomy): Eukaryota > Viridiplantae > Streptophyta > Magnoliopsida > Caryophyllales > Amaranthaceae > Beta > Beta vulgaris. Next base: position 17,532,923 of record NC_079202.1, read on the forward strand.
AAATTCATTCCACTGAATCATATGCTTTTTTTATGTCTACCTTGATCACACATCTAGGAGACATTCCTTTCCTATCATAACCCCTGATTAACTCAGTTGCAAGCAAAATGTTATCAGATATGTGTCTATTTGGGATAAAGCCAGCCTGAGCATCATTAACCACTTCATGAATCACCTTTTGCAACCTGTTAGTGAGAGTTTTGGATATGATTTTGTAGATGACAGTGCAACATGCTATTGTGAAGGAATGCCTTGGCAAAGAACTCATTCACAGCTTCATATACATCTTCCTTAATCACTGACCAACTCTTTTTGAAGAAGAAAGAGTTAAAGCCATCTAAACCCGGGGTTTTACTATCTCCAATTCCAGCAAGTGCTTTATCAACTTCAGCCTTAGAAACAGGTTGAATTAGCATATTACAAGCCTCCTGACTGAGCCTATTCCCAGCTCTCATGGTCACCAGATCAATAGCATCAAGAGAACTGGCATTAGTCCCCAACAAATTCTTGTAGAAATTCACTAATTCACTCTGTATATTCTCAGGATCTTGAATGATATCCCCATTATCCTTTTGAAGAAGAGTAATGTTATTCTGGGCTCTTCTAACTTTTGCATAGGTGAAAAATAATTTAGAGTTTGTATCACCTTGAGAAATCCAATTGATTCTGAATTTCTGGTGCCATATGCTAGTATCAACTTGTAGCCAGTGATTAAGTTGATTATAGCAAAGTTTTTCCTCTGCTTGAACTGCAGTATTCATGTGACTTTCTGGGTTGGCTTGAACTTCAGAAAGCCTTTGTCTCTACTCTTCAATTTTCTGTGATGCATGAGAGTAGTTGGTAAGCTGAAGATTCTTGACAGCAACTTTCACAGCTTTCATCTTGATCCATAAACTCTGGATTTTGCGAACTCCGTCAACAGAATGCCAAGCTGTTTGAATAATTTCCATGAAATTCTTATGCTCAGCTAAAACATTCTGGAATTTAAAGGGTCTTCCACCTCCTTTACTCTGGCCCCCTAGATCCACCAGAAGAGGTGTATGATATGAAATTCCACTAGGAAGATACTAAATTGAAACATCAGGGAACCACAAACTCCAAGCTTCATTTACATATGCTCTATCAATTCGACTGTCAATTCTAGCATTTCCAGAACTCTTGTTGCTCCAAGAATAGAAGAGACCATTAGAAGGAGCCTCCATCATTTGGCTCTCCATAATAAAGGTAGCCAAGTCCTGAGTTTCAGCTTCAGTAACTGGGGCACCATGTAATCTATCCTCTGCTTTTGAAATTGCATTAAAAATCCCCAATCACCACAAGAGGTTTAACACTGTCATCTAATATTTGCAAAAGTTCTTGCCAAAGACCTTTCCTGTCCTGTATGGTATGTAAACCATACACAGCAGCCATCCAAAATTGGATATCACCAGCTACAGATTCCACATTCACCAATACAACTTGTTCAGGTTTTGAGACCAGTTGTGCCCTTACACTCCCTGAGTTTCAGCTTCAGTAACTGGGGCACCATGTAATCTATCCTCTGCTTTTGAAATTGCATTAAAATCCCCAATCACCACAAGAGGTTTAACACTGTCATCTGATATTTGCAAAAGTTCTTGCCAAAGACCTTTCCTGTCCTGTATGGTATGTAAACCATACACAGCAGCCATCCAAAATTGGATATCACCAGCTACAGATTCCACATTCACCAATACAACTTGTTCAGGTTTTGAGACCAGTTGTGCCCTTACACTCCTTGATTTCCACCCAAACCATATTCTACCCTTAGGAGAGTAGTCATTATTATCTTCCCAACACCATTCAGAACCTAACCTCTTCCTTACTTTTTCCACATTATTCCTTCGAACTCTAGTTTCAAAGATAGCACATACCTCACAGTGATGATCCTTTAAGAAGTGCTTGACTTCCTTTTGTTTAAGAGGATCATTAAGTCCTCTTACATTCCATGCTGTCATCCACATCAAGATAAATAAGGGTTTGGTCCCTTAGCACCCCCAGGTATACCTGAGCTTTGTCCACTGTGGTGAAAGTTAACAACCTTCACAGATTGATGAGCCAATTGCTTATTTTTATCCTTGGACTTTCTAGTGACAATCTTCCATTCTCCCTGTTGTTCATAAGTCCTATCTTCATGTGTAGCTGATACAGTAGGTGAGTTCACTAGTGTTACCACCACACTTAGATCTACTGTAGTAGTAGGATCACCAGTTATCCCAGCATCTACTATTACCACAGGATCACCAGTAGGGGCCTTATCCATGGCAACTACCTCAGCTACTTCCTCTATTCTTTCCACTGGAGGAATAATTTTAGGGACCCATTTCTTAGTGACTTTAGTTGGAGCTTTAGGGTTAGCTTTCAATCCATCACAATTATGACCAATAATGGAGCATTTATTACAGAATGCTGGCAACCAGTCATAAATGACTTTCTGGGTAAAGGTCACCCCAGTTGGTTCCACTATTTTGAGTTCTTTAGGAATCTCCTTAGTTATATCCATTTCAATCAAGACTCGAGCAAAAGACACCCTCAGTGCCTTAGTGGTGCATTCATCAGCATATATAGGGACTCCTAACAAACTACCAATTCTACTAAGAGAATCATCACTCCAGTAATGTAATGGTAGATTGGGAAGTTTCACCCAGATGGGAATAACTTTCAAAATCTCAGTGTGAAAATTAAAGCTTGGAGACCAGGATTTCACAATAAGTGGTTTACCATAAAACATATGAGGACCTGACAGTAAAATACGATCTTTATCTGTTGCATTTTCCAGCTTCACCACAAAGTAACCTTCGTCATGTTTAAAAAATTTTGGCTCAAACCCTAGACTCCATTGAGTTTTAACATATTACATTAATGCAGCAAGTGTTGGATTTTGACCCACTACATACACAATGATTGAGTTAATCCAGATTTCACTAAGCTTAGCAACCTCATCTTTATCAAGTTTTGCTATAGGTTTACCATCAATCAGCTCAGGAGTGATAAATTTGAGCCCCATACCTTTATCGGACATCCTACTTTGAGCTGTGAAGGTTTTCCATTGCTGCATCGCCTCATTTTCCTTTGTAGCAACTGCACTAATTCCTCCATCCCCAGTCGTATGAGTTACTGTTCCATTGGTCTGAGCTTCATTACTCTTTGTGTTTGAGGACTCATGAATGCCAGTCTCTTCCAAAGACTTTATCGTCGTCGGAGTACTACTCTCCGGCACCACCATCTTCTTTTTCCGAGCCATAAAGATCAGAAGGTGCACGATAGCAAAAACCCTAATCATGCGCCTCGAGAGCTTTCTTAACGGCTAGTTTTTAGTCGTCCCTCCACAAAGCCTTATTCCAATTCAAAAATTTTAGAAGCTCTATTTGTACTAATAGGAAAAGGAAGTTTGTGAAAGTTTGCAGGCAAACAAACTGTACAGTTGTACTCAGTTATACCATCACATTTACAAGCTGCTATGTGTTTCATCTTGGACAGTGAAGCATGTCCTAACCTTGCATGAAGTATCTCTAAAGACACATTATCCTTGCCTTTATTCATTATGCTAGTAGAACTCTTACTAGGTAAAGAAACACCAACATCAAAAATCGTCTAATGCATTACAGATAGTACTTACAGCATCATTATTCTTCCCAAGCTTCTGTATATCAGCCAATCCTTCAACATCAAAGTAATACAATCCATGTTGTTTATAACCAATTCCAATCACACCACTACTAGAATGGTCCTGAAAATAACATGTATCCTTAGTGAAAAATACTCTAACACTAGTTTGCTCAATTATCTTTCCAATTGACAGAAAATTATGCTCAAAACCTTTCACCAAAAGAACTCCAGTCAATGTTATCTTATCATTTAACATCACATTGCCAACCAATTCTACCATTCTATGTGTTTCATCAGGCAAGCCCACTTTAATAGGCCTTAATAATCTTGTTTTATTGAACAACAAAGACTCATCATATACCATATGATCACATGCACCAGAATCAATGATCCAACTATGTTTATCATTCTTCTTGAATACAGAACAAGATAGAATTGTAGGAGTTTTACCTGAAAAACTAGCATAAGCTCCAGATTTTTCTGTAGGATGCTTCTCTTTCATAGACTTCAATACTTCTTGACATATAGCTGACAGCATGTATGAATTCAAAGAATTAACAGCAACCTCATTATCATCCAGTGGAGAATCACCTCGTCCAGTATTTGTTGTATGGACATTTGCTGCAATTCTTGAACCAGTTTTGGAAGATTTAATGGCATTATACCATTTAGGATAGCCAATGATCTTAAAACATTGGTCTATAGTGTGTCCCTTGCCTTTGCAATGATCAAATTTTTTTATCTAACTTTTCTTTCTTCCAATCTTTCCTTCCTGTACCAGTATACTTCTGAAAATTACATTGTTGAACTCCTCGAAACATTCTTTGTGCTGCCATAGCACTACTTTCAGCAAGATGTTCAGATACTCCAGTTATCTCTTTCTGTTTTTCTATTTGTTGCACAATAGAGAATGCTTTGTTCAGAGAAGGCATAGGATCCATAGACAGGATATTAGAAATTGTAGTTTCAAAACCACTATTCAATCCAAGCAAAAATTGAATCAGCTTATCTTCTGCTTCCAAGTCATTCAATCTCTTCAAGAATGAACAAGAACATTTGTTCACAGCACCACAAGTACATACAGGAAGCATTTTCAAACTTTGTAACTCATCCCATAGCCTTTTAATCTTGCCATAGTATGCAATGATTGTCATATTTTCTTGTTTAAGAGAATCAATTTCTTTCTTCAATTGAAAAATTAATGGACCATTTGATTGTCCAAACCTTTCATGTAACTCATTCCATAATTCTGCAGAAGTTTCTATAAAACCAAAATCATCAGCCACATCTGCAGTCATTGAGCTTAATATCCAGCTCATCACCATGTAATTAGCACGTTTCCATTGCTGATAATTATTTTCGTTTTCACCCGGCATCACTAAACCTCCATTGATGAAACCTTCTTTATTTTTAGCAATTAATGCTCTTCTTACATTCTTACTCCAACGCATAAAATTCACACCACAAACTGGAGCCGCAACTAATGCTGAAGTAGGATTATCAGAATTAGAGATAAACAAAGGATCAATGTTACCTCCAACTTCTGAATTCTTGGAATTTACGTTTTCAACAGAATCTGTAGTTGAAATCGCCATACTCACTAATCACTGAATTGTTAGAATAATCTTCAAGAATTATTTCAAGATTCACAAGAAAAAATTGAAGATAAGTTCACACAGAATGATGAACTCAATTACAATCGTTTGTTCAATCTAACCAATCTCTTAAAAGAGATTAGCTCTGATGCCATGAAGAAACTAATCCGCTAAGCAAAGTTGCTGTTAGTTTAGAGAGAAGGAAGAGAAATGTATTAAGAGAAAGAATAAAACTCTTACAATATGAATTTACAATATATCAGGGATATTATGAGAGAAGAGTATATATAGTTAGTTGCAACTAACTAACTTCTAACTAACTGATATTTACAGCTGTTATTACCATATAATTTAGGAGATATAATTTATAGTTCAGCTCCAATCAGTTCAATTCAGTTCAGTTCAGTTTAGTTCAGTTTAGCTCCAATGAGTTCAGTTTAGTTCAGTTTAGCTCCAATGAGTTCAGTTTAGTTCAGTTCAGCTCCATTCTTTTATAACCATTTTGTTAAATATTATTATTATGTTGGTATAATTTATTTTACTAATTACTCTTACTTTTATTATTATTATCATTATCATTATTATTATTATTATTATTATTATTATTATATTATTATTATTATTTATATTATTATTATTATTATTATTATTATTATTATTATTATTATTATTATTATTATTATTATATTATTATTATTATTATTATTATTATTATTATTATTATTATTATTATTATTATTATTATTATTATTATTATTATTATTATTATTATTATTATTATTATTATTTATGTTTATACCATTACTATTAAGTATTGAGTTTTTTTTTATTATTATTGTTGTTGTTTCTATATATTATTTTGTTTATTATAGCTTTACTCATTATTATTACTATTATTATTAGGAGGAACATGGTTTAGGTTAAAGCAAAAATAAACCCACGTTTTTAGCCCATAAACCAATCAAATCACGTCAAGACGGTTTATGATGAAATTTTCGCGGTCCAACCCAATCATTATTTTTCTTACTAAAATCATATTATTAAATCTAATTATTAAAATAGTAATATTAATTTACTTCTTAGATATTATTGTTATTCTATATCATCATCAAGTATTAATATATTAATACAAATAATATGAAATAATTATTGTTAAATTATCAATTATCATTAATTATTATTATTATTAATTTATGATTATTAATATTATTTATTAATAACTATCATTTAAAAATATCCAAAATACTATTATTATTATTACTATTTATTCATTATTATTACTTATCATTATAATTATTATTTAATATTCATATTATTATTGTTTAAATGTTAATTATATATTTATTACATTCAATTTAATTTAATTCAGTTCAGTTCAGTTCAGTTCAGCTGTTTTATGCCGAAGAGAACATGCCCTAATGCTCTAAAAGACAATTTTGCATTACCCCGACGAAAGTAGAAACTCCACGATCGCCCTCCAGAATTAGCATGACAGCGCAGTTTGTGTGCACTCACAAAACATCGTTTGGAGAACACAAGTTACTCAATATCAGAGAGATTTCACGTCCCAGGACCAGATCATAAAAATTCACAGTTGTGGGCTGGTCCACGAGATGAAAAATCTTGCCCCATACCGGTCTATTATTGGTTTTTATGGTTCATGTGGCGGTTCTGACGGTTTGTAGGCCTAGTAGGCTGGACTAGGTTGGCCAACCGTCATAAGTTTTTTTTTTTCAAAATTATTTAACCATTGAAATCATTCATTATTGTTACATAAACCCTTATAATTAATTAAGATATATACAATTACTAATATTAATGAATAATTTCATGATTTTTGAATTTGATTGAATTATCATATATGCAATTTAATAAAAATATATATTGGATAAAATATACACAATTTGGTGGATAATTACTTTGGTTGGGCTGGTCCGGTTCATGGGACGGGTGGACCGATACGTGGACCGAGCTGGGTATTTTTACTAGCGGGCTTTCGTGGATTGGGTTGAAAAAATTTAGCTCACGTCCCACCCGCAAATTTCACGGTTCGAGTCGGGATAGTGGGTTCAACCCACAAGACCCAAGAGGTGGGCTAGGCTGAATTGTCCCACACTGTTGGCCATCTCTAGACTGTGTTGTTATCAATTCTTCTAACTCATTACCAAACAAGATATTTTTAGGCACTTTCCAATATAAACAAGATAGCTATTTCCCTTTTCATCCATTTGGGACAAATTATTTTCTCATACTTTTTCCCTTATCTTATTTTGTAGTATAAATTTCTTTGATAATTGTTGAACTTCCAATATCCCCCACAGGTTTAACAAATGTGAAAAGAAAAGAAGAGAAGAAAGATTTGTGCAATAACAAACAATTGCATTATTGTTAATGTCTTGCAACTTGAATTAACACTTTGCAAATTTAATCTAAGGCCACTTTCCTATTAAGTAACTTTAGTCATGAACTTAGTGGGAAGTAAGAGACCTATCACTTAAAACACACAATCATTCAAATATACAGTTCTGATAGTTTGTGAATAACAATGACTCCTTATACTGGCCATACCGTCCAATATATACCTGCATACTCATATGTGTTCAAGAGAATTGACCGAAGCAGTTCTCATAGGAAGTGGCTACACTTCCACACTTAAGTAGGTGAATCCAATCAAGTGTGAGATACATCATGTTAAGTCATGTAGTATTTTGATGATTGTAAACAAATGATAATTATCTAACTAACATGTGTGTTTGAGATGTGCATATAACATTAACATGAAACAAGTCATCAAAGGTTGAATATATCACATCATGGAGGTTTTTCAATAAGTCAAGTTCCTAAAAGAGTTCTTATAAGGAACACAACTACAGCAGTTCGTAGGTACATCCTGTGAGGAACATTGAATAGGAAGTTCTGGATCAGTTCCTGAGAGAGAGCAGCAATATAACGTTTCAAAGTTGAAACAAGAAGTTCCTGAGCAGGAACTATGAGTGCGAAGTTTTTTAAAGGAACTAGCACACCGAAGTTCCAAAGGTGGAGCTATCAACATGCGGTTCTTGAGTTGGACCAGCATGGAGCATGAAGGCAGAAAATATGAGTTTATTTTCGAGGATTCATGTAAGTATGCGAAAACGTGAAAGGTAATCGAATAAGGTCTGAAGGAACTCGTAAGGGCAAAGGAACTTGTGGAACTTAGAGTCAAAAGTTTTTAAGAGTCAATAAATCTGATGCATATTATCTATAAAAATTTATTTAGAGTTTGTTTATTAATAAATCTTTACTTGATTAATTATTTATAAATAATATGCATTGGTTGTTTTAGGATTAGTTTTAGTTTTGAAATAAAAGATATGTTTTAGTTTTAAAATAAAGGAAAATTTGCACAAAACTACCTTAAGTTTTCACTTATTTAGAAACTCCCACCTTTATGTTTTTTTTTTCCTATATTTCCACCTAAACTTTACAAAACCTTATAAATTCCCACCACTTAACGGATTTTGCCAAACTCCGTTAGTGGTGGGACCCGCATCAGTTATTTCTTTTGTTTTTCCCTCCAAACAACTCACTTCCCCCTTCTTATATAAGATAATTTCCCTCCAACACAAGCAACAAAGGGGACAAACATCCTTCTGATAAGATGTGGGTGAAGGATCAAAGGGTGACAAGGGAAATTCTCTTATATAATAGAGCTGATCATTTGCGGGCTTGGGCGGGTAACAGACGGGCCAACTACTCAAAAAGCTGTCCAACGGGCCTAAAACTGTTGCCCTTACCCGTCCGCTAAGTGAGATATTGGTTACCCTTACCCGCCCTTTATGTAACGAGCGGGCTGCCCGCGAGCTAACGGGCTTGCTAGTAAAGTTTTTTTATTTTTTCCAAGCTAAAGAAATCTTTTCTGAAAAAGACACATTCCTCTTTATCTGAGGTACATATATCATTTTTATTGTCTAGTTAAAAGGTTTTTCTAGTTAAATTACTTGTATTATTTTTGTTGGGTTTATTTGAGAATGAATAACCAAACATACTACAAGTTTCACCTAGTAATTAATGAACTTTCTCTCAGATTCCTAGCTAGTTAATCTTTGCCCTTCGCTTCTGACTTCTAACAATAATCTACAGATTCAATCGAATTTTTTTAAAAAAAATCACTTCAACCTAACTTGACTTTTGAGTATGAATTTTGCAACAAATTCAACATACTCAACCAGATCAAACTAAAAACAACATAAACTACAAACTGAAGAAAGAACAATGTAAAATAGGCTCGTCTCGCGAAAACAACAATCTTAAATTAAATTTATTGATGGAGAAGCAATGGAGAAGAAGAGATGAGTGAGCTAGAGATGGAGGAGAGAAGAAAACGGCTCTAGTTTGGTAAAATGAAAATTGAAAATGTTAGATTTAGGGTTTTTTACTGTCATTTGGACAATAAAATAATAAATGCTCCAGAAAGTTCATTATGGGCAGTGGGTTGGGCTTCTCCATCAACAAATTGAGAAAGCGAACAATCAAAAAATAAAATTCTACTTTAATTTAAACGGGCCGGACGGGCCAGCCCGTTTTAAAATTTCCTGTGCCGTTGCCCGCCCATTTTTATTAACGGGTCGGGCCCAGCCCTCCCAACTTTTAATTTTTTTTGAAAAACTTTGTCCAAGCCCGCTATTTTAGAGGGTCGAGCGGGTCGGGCTTAGCGGGCTACCCCGCCCATGATCAGCTCTATTATATAAGAAGGGGGAAATGATTTGTTTGGAGGGAAAAACAAAAGAAATAACTGATGTGGGTCCCACCACTAACAGAGTTTGGCAAAATCCGTTAAGTGGTGGGAGTTTATAAAGGTTTTGTAAAGTTTAGGTGGAAATTTAGGAAAAAAAAAATATAATGGTGGGAGTTTGTAAATAAGTGAAAACTTAAGGTGGTTTTATGCAAATTTTCCTAAAATAAAAGATAAGTTTTAGTTCTAAAATAAAAGATAAGTTTTAAATAAAATAGGTTTAATAAAATCGGTTTCTTTAGGAATCTGATTTTAATTAATTTAATTTTATATTTTCAGTTTTTGGAAAATAAAAAGCTTAGATTTATAATACGTATAATGAGTGTTGTTAAAGAAATTGTCTGTCTGTTCCTCTCTAAGGAGCAGACATGGTAGTATATTAATCTAAGTTAAAGGAAGTAACTATTAAAAGGAACTAGACTTAGGATGAAGCATTACAACGGTACAGTTATGTCAGTTGAGTAAATTATGCCTAGATTATAGGTAACCGTTTTTATTTAAGGAAAAAATCTGATTTTAAGGAAAATATTTTATTTTTCCAAAGATAATAAAAATTCTTTTTGGTTTTTACGAAAATATTTTAAAGAATATATTTTTAGTAAAAAGATTTTATTTTGGTATTAATAATTAAAATGTTTTTAAGTAAATCAGATTTTCAAATTAATGCTTAAGGTGGTTGCACTAGTACAAATTCATTGATTTGCGTCGGACCTAGGACCACCATATGCGTCGGACATCGGTCCGACGGCATAGGTCTCGACGCAAATCTCCCTGAGATGATCTGCGTCGTTGGTGGACACGACGCAGATGGCTTGTTATTTGCGTCGCACGAACATCAAGGTGCGACGCACATGGCACTATCAACCCAGCATCACACCATAATTACTTGACTATTTGCGTCAGACATAACATCAATATGCGACGTAAATTGTCACTTTTGCATCAGACTAAATGTGATGTGCGACGCAAACCACACCATTCGCAAAAGTTTTCCCGTATCCAAACCTAATTAAATCCATGTGCATTCGATCTTTCCAAATTATTACCTAAACTACAATCAATTATTCTTCCAGATTGTTCCCTTTGTCTTGCATTCAATAAAATGAACCAAAACATAAACATACAAAAACTGAAATCGAGGATGAAACACAAACACAAAACAGATTCTCGACAATTTGCACATATTTTTCAGTTGATTCGCACAAGATTCAACATTAATAAAGCAAAATTAGAACTAAGTAAAATAAAATTGCAAACGCTAATAATTCTTATTTTTCTCACATTTCACTAGATTTACAAATATCAAAATTTGAGACATTAAAAAGATAACCTAAATCTTCAGATTCTCCAGATTTGCATACTAGTTCATTGCAACTGTCAATTCTTGATCGGAAACTCTCGTTCTTTCTTCTAGTTCTTCAAATTTGAATTTTCCTGATTTTGGAACTCTCGATTTTCTTCTCGTTCTTTAATTCTTGATCTTCTCTTTTTTCTCGTTCTCCAATTCTCGATCTTCTCTTTCTTGAAACAAACCCTGACATTTTAGATCTTGTTTTTTTTTGTGTGGAAACGTCGTCAATTTGAGGCATAAAATTTGTGGGAGATCTGCCTTAGTTTGTCGAACAATCAAAATTTAGAGAGAGGAATTGATTTGATGATAATTTTAGGAGAGAGAAAATGATGAAAGTCGTGTCGCCCTTCGATTTTGTTGAGAAAACGATGAAAGTGGTGATGAAAGTGAAGATCTAATTACTGAGAGAAGAATAGAGAGGGGGCGAGAGAGGAGGAAGGAGAGAGTAACGGCTAGGCAAGGGTTTGAAGGAAATGGGTAGGGTTTGAGATTTTATTTTGAAAGGGGAAAATAATGTGCGTCACACAAACCTTAAGCTCTGACGCGGATGGTATCTTAGATAAGGCCCAAATCAATTTCACGCGAAACCCATTGCGTTGGACGATCTTAAGGATCCGACGCAGATCATGGATTCAGCCATGTGCGTCGCACTATAGCCGTGTATGACGCAAAATCATTTTCGTCATCTGCGTCGCGTTCTCAACTCTGTTCGACGCAAATGATCGTACCACCCATCTACTGTCATTTTGAGCGTCGCATACCTAATGTGTGACGCAAATAGTCTATTGGCGTCATTGCTTCTAGCCTGCGACGCACATAGACTGACGCAAATTTACATTTTTCTACTAGTGTTGCTAAAATTAAGGAGCAGTAACTTAATTCTCTCTGATGAGTGCTTATTGTTGTATATTTATACCCTCTAATATGATATTTTTAGTGTCGTCTGTTAAGTTATCTTGGCTAAGTATTATACTTTTGTAATAGTATGGGTTTGGTCACTTGTTTATTATTTTAGTGCTGAAAAGATGTATTTATATCTATTTTATTTATCAAGTGATGACCCATTTATACTAAAGGTCTAAAGATGTGTTTAATTCGTGTTTTATGAAATGTGCAGGGGTGTTGTCGTATTTTGGCCATATCTCACTCATGCGGAGTCGAGACGAGACGATTTAAGTGGCTATGGAAAGCTGAGTTCGAGACCTACCACTTTGTGTGAGATAGAAAAGAGCTAAATCAATCATTTAGTGGGTCAAAATTGCAGTACAACGTAGAAGCCTTTATTTGGGTAAAATAAACCAACTTTGGGCTTGACCGACATAACAGATGGAGCAAAGAGTATTAGGGCTTGCTAATCAATACCATAAAAGAAGAAGCAGCATCAGGGGGGGCGAAAAGGTGACAGATTTCGCACAACACAAACACCAGTTTTTAGGTTTAGCCGCATAGTAGTTTCTCTGTTTCTATCTTGAACTGTTCGAGCGTTTTCTTTGCCGGCGAAGTGACAATGGCGGCGAAGTGTCGTTTGATTGCATTGTTCTTAATTAGTTTCTCTTAATCAATTATGGTAATCTTGTTCCTTTTGCTCAATTTAATTTCTTTAGTTTTGCTGTAATAGCTTTGCCGTTTTATTTTAGTTCAATAATAGTGGTATTATGTCTTGATACTTCTTCTGAATCAATATAGCATTTGCAGTTTACTTATCGTTCTTCGTTGATTAGATTATTGCACTTGGTTTATTTGTTACCTGTTCTGCTTCCAAACGTATTATATGAGAATCAATTTTATGCAATTCCAATTTTACTGATTTATTATACAAATCAAATTCATTGCTTGAGTTAGTGGGTATCATGATTTTATCTTAGGTTGACTCTGTTTGTTGCTTTTGCTGTTGTTATTAGTATGTGCTTTGCGTTATAATATAACTAAGATTTTACATTTATCTACTTGGTCTTAGTTGTAGTTCATTATATTAGTTTACAATATTTTAGATTCTTGAAATTTCATTACAGTGAGTTAGTTCTTATTTGCAAGTGATTATTCTCGTCTAACATTATAATTGAGCGGGCAATACAACTTAACATTTTAATCCTTGTGGGTTCGACCCGTATTTGCTAGTGATACTATATCGTACACCGTGCACTTGCGGTATTAGTTTTTATTCGTACACTCTCCGACGTTTAACAGTGATTATGGAGATTATGGGACGATTGAGGAACGTGTTCCTCCGTGTAAGGAACATCATGGGATAATGGTTTAACCACTAACACATGATTAATCCCACGTTCATTCTAAAAGACTGCTATAAATATACAAGTTCAATTGAGTTTTAAATTGTCTGACTGGTGTCTTTCCATAGTGTTAGACTTATGTCATTTCATAAGTTTGGCTTAAGGAATAGCATTATAAATTAAAAGAATTATATTTTCTATTCCTTGTTTGAGTCAGTTCCTGTGAGTTCCAAGTTCCTACGAGTACCATGTTCCTATACAGTTATTCAGTTTTTATATACTAGAGTTAAACCAAATTATTAAGCGTTTGTATTTGAGTTTGTGGTTAAAGGCTTTGAGTGAACTCTTGTAATGGGAACTTGGTAAAGGGTTTGAGTGAATTCTTGTATCAAGTTCGAGTTAGTTTGAGTTAGGAACTTGAGTAAGTTCTTGTTGTGTATGCGTAGACTTAGGGTGAAGTCTATCTAGGGGTGAAGGGTTTGAGTAAACCTTTTGTAAAGAGTTGTGAGAACTCTTGAAAGACTTAGAGTTAAGTATATAGTACAGAGTGGAGATTGTGAGAGAGTTGGAGTTCCGAGTGGAACTTGCGTATGTAATAGGTTGAATCATAGGAGATTTTCTATTATAGTGAAGAGTTCAAATCCTGAGTAGGTTGTGGTTTTTCTTCTTGTATTGAGATAAGAAGTTTCCACGTAAAAATCTCTCTTGCACTTTCAGTTCCTTATTGCTTATATTTTAAATTCCTCATTATTTGGGCAATAAGTTCCACACTACAATTCACCCCCCCCTCTTGTAGTGTTCCTATTGAAATAACACATCACACCAACAAAGATATGGATATGGGTTGTTAAGAGCCCTTCGCTCTTCCTCATTCTCAATGGAGTAAGCACTTTTACAACAAACATCTAGGGTTGGAAAAATACATTTAAGTGCTTCTGAATTATTAGATAATGTTCTCCTTTGAACTCGAAGTGAGTAGGAGTCATTACTTACAATTCAATCAATGGGTCCCAATCCCGAATTTTTCGATGTTTCTAAAACTAGTTTTCTACATTGGCCTTTTGTACACGGACCTACGGTGTACTGTTCTGACTTTACATAGTCCAGTGATATCACTCTATTTGATAGAAGGTCCTAAACTGCCTTGTGTCTCAAGCGGATATGTCTTTTCTTTCCATTGTAGGAATGGTTGTTTACAACATCAATAGTAGATTACGAATCACAATAGCATAGCAACTAAAGGAGCTGACTTCTCCCGTAGTGGAATATCTACAAGTAAGTTTCTCAACCATCCTGCCTCATGGTCTGCAATTCGATAACAATAAATTCAGATTCCATAGTTGACATAGCAGTACAAGATTGCTTATAGGATTTCCATGATACAACTCTAGCACGTAATGTAAAAACATTGCCACTAGTGGAGTTAATCTCATCATTACAAGATACCTAGTTGGCATCACAAAAATCGTCGAAGATAGCTGGAAAGTTAGAGAAGTTGAAACCCTAATCCATGATACCTTTAAGATTCCTAAGCAGTCTTCTAAGAGCATCCCAATGATATTTGTTGGGGATATGAGTGTACATGCTTACTCTAGTACTTATTGCCTAAGCAATGTCATGTCTTGTGCAATTCATGAGAAACATAACTTTTCCAATAACTTTCGCATACTCGAATTGACATACTGGACCACCTTTATTTTTCATTAGATGAACACTTGGATCATAGGGGGTTTTGACTGGATCAACATAAAATGAGTTAACCTTTTTAAGAAGTATTTCTACATAGTGAGTCTGACTTAAGCAAATACCACTTGGAGTTCTTTTAATCAACTCCCAAAATAACATCAGCCTCACTCATGTCTTTCATTTTGAATTTTGAACTCAAGATTTCTTTGTCTCATTGACACGATCCAAGTCGGTACCAAGAGTGTCACCTCTATTTAGACGAAAACCATCACATACCACAATTCTGTCAAATTTGTCATGCCACTGTTTTACTTAAGTCCATAAATGACTTGACTAATTTACAAACTTTATTTTCTTGACCAGGAACTGAAAAACTCTTTAGGTTGAGTCATGTAAATCTCTTCCTCCAAATATCCATTTAAAAATGCAATTTTGACATCCATTAGATGCATAATAAGATTATGGATGCAAGCAAGAGTTATTAAGAGAACTATCAGCGATTTTCTAAGTCAGCGTAGTCTTCGGCTAAGAGAACTCCTCCTTGGAGCGGTTTGTTTAAAGAAACACAGAGTATGTCTATATACATGAGGCACTTTATAACAATATTACAAGTATTTAAAATAGGAGTTCTCTTATCCTTTATTTTAAGAAAGGACAAAAAACCTTCCTTAGGTTTCACTAGTTCAGTACCACAATTCTCTTTGCCTTTTTTCATAGTTAATTGTGTTTGATGATATATAGATGGAAAAAAATGATTGATGGGTCTGAATATAACTGATCCAAACAAATGATACAATGTAAGATTTAGTAGTAATACAGAAATATATAAAAATAACTATTCATTTGCTTATATATATGAAATATTTACAATAAAAAAATTACATTCAACAATATAAATTTCATTAAAGAAAAGACTAGTTTAAGGACCACAGGTGTATTTATTGCTTTATAACTTTTTAAAATGAAGTCACATAATAACAATGACACAAATTACCACTAGAGGAAAAAACTGGAAGGGCTGCGCTTTAAGGGCGGTGGTTAACTAAAAAACGCAACCCTTTTGACATAAAGGGATGCGTTTTTTGAGGTAACCTCAACCCTTCTGTAACGAAGGGTTGTGGTTTAATGATTCTGGTAGCCCTTCACTAAGTTTAGCGCGAAAACCACAACCCTTCACTAAGTTTATCCCAAAAACACAACCCTACAATTTAGAAGGTCTGCGGTGAAGGGATAAACGCAACCCTTCCCCTGCCAAAAAAATGTGCGCACAACTTTATTACTAAGAACTACACAAGATTTCCTTATTTATTGACTCACTCACTTACTCCCTCTCACTCTTAACTCACTTACGCCACCTGCACTTTTTCCTCTCATCTTCACCACCGGAGCCCTAATTCAACAATCGACTACGCACACTTTGACTCTCTCCTCACTTACTCCCTCTCACTCCTCATTCACTTACGCCACCTTCACTATCTCCTCTTCTCTTTTGTAGTTGAGGGTTTCATTTTTTTGCACGCGCCACCAACACGTACCACCACCACGACGCAACACCACCTTCATCCTCTCCTCCTCTTCCGGTAAGTTCCCTCTTTTTCATTATTTTTTACTTTCCAAAACACTAATGCAAATTGTTCGTTTCCAAGTTAAGAGTGTTTTTTTAACAGTTTTTTCACCAAATACCCCCGAGTTTTCATGAAATTCACCGGGTACCCCCGCACTTTTGAAAATACACGGGGTACCCCTCAGTTTTACTATAATACACCCAAATGCCCTTAATGACTAACGGTGTTAACCATCGTTAGTCATTAACCCTAATTATCTAATTTAAACCCTAATTAACCCTAATTTTATAAACTAACCATAACCTCTAAACCTAAACCCTAACCCTAACCCATCCACCACCCTCCTACCACCCCCACAAAAGCATCTCCCCCCTCCCCCACCATCCCGCAGCTCCCCCCACCCCCGTCGACCCTCCACAGCGCCCCCACCCCGTCGACCCTCCACAGCGCCCCCTCCCTCCCCTTCCCTGGTCGAATCCCCCACCCTCCCCCACTCCGGTCGAATCTCCCCTCCCCGCAACTTTTTCAGGGTTGTTCGCTTCCAAGAAAAACACTGCCGACGAGGGGAGGGAGGCTGGCGGCTGCGTGGGCTGCGAAGGTGACGGCTGTGAGTTTGGGGGTGCGGGGAGGGGATCGAAACTGAACGGGGGTGGAGGGAGGGGAGTGAGACTCGTCGGGGGTGGGGGTGGGTAGCTGCGAGGGGGTGGAGGGAGGGGAGTGAGACTCGTCGGGGGTGGGAGTGAGCGGCCGGTGGTTGGGGGGAGGGGGCGGCCGGTGGTTGGGGAGGGGGGGGGTCTGCTGGGGTGGTGGGTAGGGTGGGGTTGGGGAGGGGGGGTTTGCTGGGGTGGATGGGGTGGTGGGGAGGGTGGTTAGGGTTTAGGGTTAGGGTTTAAAGTTAGGTTTAGGGTTAGGGTTTAGAGTTAGGATTAGGATTAGGGTTAGATTAGTGGCTAATTAGGGTTTAAAATAAAAAAAAGAGTTAATGACTAACGGCAGTTAACGCCGTTAGTCATTAAGGGTATCCGGGTGTATTTTGTTGAAATTGAGGGGTACCCCGTGTATTTTCAAAAGTGCGGGGGTACCCGGTGAATTTCATGAAAACTCGGGGGCATTTGGTGAAAAAACCGTTTTTTTAATTTCATTTTGATTACTACAAAATGTTCGTTTAAGTGTGTTGGAGTGTGGGCAGGGGGGTGACAGGGGGTGGTGGAGGGTTGGGGAGGGTGGGCAAGGGGTGGGGAGGGTGTGTGTGGGGATGGGGGAGGGCTAGGGATTTTGGGTAAGGTGTGGGGGATTGCTAGGGAGGGTGGGAAGAGGGTGGTGAGGGTGTGTTGTGGTGGGGTAGGGCTGGGGATGCTGGGCAGGGTGTGGGGGATAGCTGGGGAGGGTTGGCAGGAGGGTTGTTAGGGTGCGCAGGGGGTGGTTAGGGTGGGCATGTTGGTGGGGAGGGGGTCGGGAGGGTGTTGTTTTTAGTTAAATTTGTTGATATTATGTGATTAAATGTGCAATGTGGGTTTCGTTAATTGTAGGAAAAGAGACTAAGAAAGGATAAAATAAAGTTCCAACTATCACTTCTCTCTTCATTTGTTAATTGTTAAGAGATATAATGTTTAATATCTTTGCATGTTTTATTTTTTGTTTGATTGGTTGATGAGCTAGATAAAGTTGTCATGTGTTTCAATTTGATTGAAGTTATGATATTTATTGATGTGTGTATGTTTCTTGATATGAGATTGTATGAAAACATTGTAATTTAGCTACGAATCATCATCATATGCCTAGATACCCGTTCAAGACTTACCCATTAGGAGTATGTCTTGAATAGTCTGAGGTTTGGGACTGTTCTTGGACGTTTGATTTCACTTAGCTAGTGAATGTGTGTCTTCTTTTCAATTCTAAGCAAAGTGTTGGCTTATCATTTCTCTACATTGTTCTCTGGATACATATGTAGACAAGCAATTATCTACATTGTGTACTTGGAGAAGTGTCGGGAAATGCTGCTGGATTTTTCTTAGAATTGAAAAGTTGGCATATATTCACTAGTGAGATTAGACGTCCAAGGATAGGTTAGGTTGGAGTGTAAGGACCTTCGACTGCATGCGTACATTTGAACATGTCACTATCTTAGCTTCCATGTGTCTTAGTGTGATTTGAATATATGACTTTTTTTGCATGTGTATGTAATTAAACATTCTTCTTTATGTGCTTGTCCTAACGATTGTGTGCTTTATTGTAATGGGTACGAGAATTTACATGATTTTCCAGATTGTGAATTGTCGAGGTACAAGCGTTAAGGAGTTGGGGGTAGTGAAGGACCACCAGTTAAGGTGTTGTGGTATCTACCCATAATACCTAGCTTTAAGCGCATGTTCTCAATTAAAGGAGATATGAAGAATTTGAGGTGGCATGCAGATCGTAGGAAGAAAGACGGTCTGCTTAAGCATATGACTGATTCCCCTGAGTGGAAAAATATCAATAGGGGGAATAAGGCATTTGGTAATGAGGATAGGAATCTGAGGCTTGGATTATGTACAGATGGCATGAACCCTTTTGGCAATTTTAGTTCTCAGCATAGTACATGAACAATTTTTAGTGGTTTATAACTTCCCTCATTGGTTATGCATGAAACGCAAGTACATCATGTTGTCGCTTCTTATATCGTGGCAGAAACAACCGGAAAATGACATAGATGTATACCACAAACTGCTTGTTGAATATTTACAAAAGATGTGGAATGAAGGAGTGTTAGTATTTGATGCGAATGCTAATGAGTTGTTCACTCTACATGCCATGCTTTTGTGTACTATGAGCGATTAACCAGCCTATGTGAACTTATCTGGGTATAAGACAAAAGGAAAACAACCGTGCCCAATTTGTATAGATGACATGAAGTCTACACAGTGCACACCTTAAGGGATGCAAACATGTCTATAAGCGCACACGAAGGCTCTTCAAACGCGACCACCCCTATTGCTTTAAGAAGAATGCATTCGATGGGACAGTTGAAGAGGAAGTTGTTCATAGACCATTAACCGGTACTGAAGTTCATAATCAGGTTAAGGGCATTGAAAAAATCTTTGGTAAAGCTGCGAGTGAGGTTGATAGACCTACAAGATTATTGATAAAAGGAGTTGATTTTTCGGAAACTCCCATATTGGAAAGATCTACAAGTTAGGCATTGTTTGGATGTTATGCACATAAAGAAGAATGTCTGTGATGCTATTCTTGCGACACTTATGAATATTCCGGTTAAGACAAAAGATGTTAAGGGTATGTGCTATCGATAATTACTGAAATCTCAATTACAACTTTCTTGTCTCCAACTCCTAACATCTAAAATATTTTGTCGGTGGATGGTGTTGCCCCAACTTCTACAAATTCTAGATCCACGACTACACGTATTACACGATTATAACTTATGACTTATTTACAATAATTAGTGTTATCGTGTAAATGGATTTTTAAGTTCCTTTACTAACTTGCCGATATCTTGTATTTTGAACTTATTATTTTATACCCCTGTAGGTTGCATGCAATTTTAGTTTTTGCAATATGTTTGAGTTTTAATATAATTTAATGATATACTTAATTATATAAACTGGTTGTATTTCGTGCTTGATGTTATGGTGTGTAAAGTTATTAATGTCATCTAAATCACAAGATATCATAATCTACATTATATTTCCTCCTTTTTCATTTCCATATACATTACAACAATAAGTTATATGAGACTCTTTTTTCAATTTTAAAATAATGATTTGAATAAAATATAGGATAGGTAGGGTAGTAAAGATATATTAATGGGATGGATAACTTGAATATGCAAATGTCGTATATTTTGAATTCCCAACGTTTGATTTGTAGTTATTCAGAAATGTTACTATTGTTATTCGGTTCTTTAAGTTTAACAATTCAGAAAATATCACTTCTTAATTTCCAATAAATATTATTCTTAAATGGTGTCAAAAGTCATAAACATTTAGCTTAATGATAATTTTACATCTAGAATTATTTAATAACATGAATCAGATTAAATACAATTGGTATTTACCTTTTAGATTGGTCCCAAATCTTCATCACATAGGTCCCTCTATGTATCTCTCTATTCTAATTAATTTTGTACCGCCTCCCTACATTTCTTTCATTTTAGAACGGAAGACATATTTGTTAATAAATCCATATAATTTTTTATAAAAATGAATTATTGATGAAATTATATCAAATATTGACCTTGAACATATGACGTAAATTTAAATTTCAGAAAATGAATAAGTATTTTCCACATGTTGCTATCTATGGTGCATTGCATAGTCCAAATGTTTAAAATTTTTGACAATTCCATGAGAACAATTTTAGATAGTTTTAGAAACTATTAGCTTGTTTTTTTCAAAGTTTATAATCTATTAGCTAGCATTGAGAATATGATTTAAAATTTATTTACAACCCTTGCATAGTACGATTGTCCATTATTTTAATGTTAATAATCTCACCCGTTTCAAAATACTTGTTAGTATACGTTTACCTAAAATTAGATATGGTCATTAAGGTGGCCATGCCAGCCCACCTTGACTCGTTCGTTCGCCTTGAAGGATGAACCGAGACAAGCCTTATAAGCCCATCATAGACCACCCAACGCGTATATTAAAATGGTGAGTTAATGGCTGATTTTTTTTAATAAAAAAGGTGATGACCTGATATCTTCCAATTTCTCTCTCTGTCTTTCGTAAATCTCCCCAATTTGTATATATAATATCTAAATTAAATGGGTGAAGTACTTATCATTACCTAGAATTCATAATAAAATGAAAACAAGCACATGTTTAAGGTAAGTTAATAACTTCTTAATGCTCAAACTTATCCTATACTCACTTCAAACTCATATAAATTTCATCCCTTTAATTTTATTTTCCAAATAAACTGTTGATATGCATTTTATTATTTAATAAATTATGCTTTTAGTGGATCCCTAAAACTTCATGGATATTTTAAAACGAAATTTGAATTTTATTTCGCGTTATAAATATCTTCAAATTTCAATTAGTGGACAAAAGAACATATGTATGTCTATTGATATTTTAAAATAAGTTAGACAAACAAAAAAAATTCTTTATGAACTGTAACCTTCTAATTCCTAAGTATGTAATTCTGTATAAAAATTGAATAATAATATTTGAATAGCTTGAAACTAATGAAATAAATTACCATAGACCACCATTTTCAGAATATATTCACTCAAAGACATTAACTCTTCTCGAGCTTATCTCTCGCTATCCATCACATAAGTTTTCGATGTTCAAAAAATGTGATTGTGTATCTAGTATTTGTATATATTTATATCTTTTGTTTTACTTGAGAGTTTTTAGGATGATCTTAATTTTTTAGTAGTGAGAAGAACATTTATTAAATTAAAGTTGTTCCCAAAATAAGAGTGTAGATTTAATTGTACTATATGATATATTAAGAAGAAACACAACAGTGTCATACTAAACAAAGGGTTCATCAAAAAAATTATTCTATTTATGAATAGTTGGAGTTCGAGACGTTGGTTACTTGGTACATGGGTACATGACTATTAAATAATTAATGTTTAGAGTTGGGAACGTTACCAACGAAGCTCGTTTCTTCTATTATGGACGAGCCTTATATTTCCTTCCACACCCTTGTCACTCTGAACCTAATTTTGAAAGTTCACATTGCTTTCATCCTATAATTATATATGCTGAGAATTGATCATCAAATACCGAAATTCGAGTCATTGATAATGACAATTATATTGACATGCAATCTTTGTATAACCTAATCCACTTGTTAATAGTTGAGAACCATCGGCCATGTTAACCACAAAATACGAATTAATCAGCATGTGATCCCAATGTTCAGATTGAAGGGGTATAACAATGCATGTATTATACGATGTAAACTTTATTTTAATGTTAATAGAGTGTCGGTCATTCTTAAAAGAGTGAGTGTCATACTATCTTTACATTTTCCTTTTCTTTATATTTGTTTTTTCTCCACCTTCTTCTTATAAGATTTTTTCAATTTCAATTTTCTTATTTATATTCTTAGGGCCTATTCTCTTCGGCATAAAACAGATGAACTATAAACTGAGTTGAATTGAATTAAATTGAATTCTACTGAACTGAATTGAATTGAACTAAAATGAATAGTGATATGTGAGAGTAAAAGTATTGTCCAAAGCTGAACTAAACGGAATTGAACTGTAGTAAACTGAATTGAACTGGACTGAATTAAACTGAATTGAACTGGACTGAATTAAACTGAACTGAACTGAAAATAAGTTGTGGAGAAGAGGCCCTTAGACTCCGTTTTCTTCAACTAATATATTTCCTACAATATTATTAGAATTAATATGAATTCATCTATAGTTATTTGAACTTATAAGAACTTCTTTTATTTGTTAACAACTTATCTTGTTTGAATTTTTTTTATTTGTACCTTAAGTTGTCTAAAAACAATTAAAATTTTTCTCCTGTAGGACAATACCAGTTGTTAACTTGTTGTAGCAGGTAAACAAGCTGACGTGATACCGACAAGACACATGTCGTCATATTATTGGTTGTTTTTTTCTCCTATGGTTCGTTATTTAAGACCTAGAAGACAAAGGTATACAAATGAGGGTCCATATTATTTCATTTCCTTTTTAATTTCTTGAAGATACTAACAAGGTTTTCACAATGTCAATCCTTAAAAAATTCATGCATTCTCTTGTATATTCTCATTTAATTTTTCTTTTTTATATTTCCATACATTATATCATATGCATGCCTATGTATTTATTGCTTTCATCAACGCATATAATTGTTTTTTCTAATCAAAGACTACCTAAAGAAATGTTATTATGCCAAATAAGATAATTTGGACAATTGATTTAGGATCTCAGTAATTGGATTGATTAAATAGCATATTACCAAAAATTAGTCTTTTGCTTGTGCAAGAAATCAATGTAGATTAATTTTTTTAATGCATGAGTATATTACTTGGTTTTTTATTTGCATAAAACTAGACATGAATCATATAATGTAAAGGCTAACAATGGGAGAATTTATTTGATTCCTGATCATACTTATACCTTCACCCCAAAACTCAATATTTGGTTCGTTGACCAACAATGAAGTCATGAAGGGAAAATCCATATTGGATAAGTTGGTAAGTTGTCCCTAGGGTTTCCCAAATATGTAATTAGATCTATGGGTCTTACTTTCAAGACTTGTTATGGATAAGTTGGTAAGTTGTCCCTAGGGTTTCCCAAATATCTAATTAGATCTACGGGTCTTACTTTCAAGACTTGTTGGCGACTTCTTTTACAAAACGAATTTCAAAACTAAAACCTTTACAAAGAGGTAGTCAAATCCGCGCTTATCTTGTGTAGGCCAGGCATTAAAAATATACTAATAGGATCACTAGAAGTTTTTAGTTTTTGATTTTGTGAATGTAAAAATAATGTGATATAAGAGGTATAATAAGCTTAAAAATATTCATACTCACACTAAACATATCAATTGAAAATTTGTCAACAGGAAATTGTAAACTACATTTTCTCCTTCCATATTTTTATCTTAATTTTTTTGTAAAAATAAAAATGAAAATAGACAAGGATGACAAATTAGTTACAGTGTATTTTACCTAGCTGCAGCAGGGAACAAGTTTATTTTTCTATCACCGCAAATTCTTATGGGAAGAAAAAAAAGAGACAAATATACGGACACCAAAAACTAATCTTGTAAACACACTTTTTCTATTTCATAATCCATGCAAAATTTACTATTTTGGAGTCAAATTACCAGTTTTATATAGGAAAAATAACTAGTCAGGTGAGATCTTATTACATTTATTTTAATGTTTATTTTTTCAGATTAAATATGAAACGTTCATAATTGTTACTTTTATATATGTAGACAATTGATAATGGTCAAAATAGTTCCGTAGATATCATGAGCAAAAGGAAGCAATTAGCAAAATGCTAACTGCTACCCTTTCTCCATATATACTAGTTTTATATACGCACCATGAGTGTGTTAATTTCAAACTTGTTATTTTAATTTGTTATGTGTTATAGTATTGATTATACTTAAAAGGAATAATTGATAATAGGGGTTACACTTTGGACAATAATTGTTAAAAGGTATGAACTATTGATTAATCTGTGTAGGTCCCTAGTTTAGCGAGTCTTAACATTTAGCGGGCCTCAATGACTTGAAACTGAAGGTTTTTTAAAAAATATCACCTACTTCCTATTTCTCTCCCTTAATTAACCCTTCTGGGGTGACCCATATTTTACAATTTATGACCTATTAAGCTAGTATCAAGTCATTGACGCTCATTAAAAGTTAAGACCCCTTAAAATAGGGACCTATACAGGTTAATCGATAGTTCAGACCTTTTACAAATTATCAGCCAAAGTTCAGGTCCTTATTGTCTATTTTTCCATACTTAATAATTAGATTGATATTGATATATTAATTTACTAATATAAAAGGTTGAAGATCTGAAGTTGTGCCCATTACCAAATAAAAAAGTTAGTGAGTGATTAAGAATTTAAATTTTAATTTTTTTGTGATTGGATTTCGAACAAAAAGAATAAACATAATGAGTTTCTTTGATTGAACTGAAGAGTATCAAAATTACTAATATATTATAATTTGATTTGAAAATTTATAAAATAAATTAAATGACATCACTTTATTTTCTCCTTTATTTGTTATTGAATTTATATGTATGCTTTTGATTTTTTTTTTATTATGTACTTAGTATATTTAGAGACTGATAATTTATATTTGTGCATTAATTGATTTATTGTACTGATGGACATAAATTAGATAATGTGATTGTTTTTTGGATAAATTATAAATGATTACTATGTTTCGTTGCAAGTTTATTGACTGATTGATCTTTTCGTTTCTTTTTTGATTGATTAACTTGTTCTTTTTCAAAACTAAATTATCCATTTTTTTTAGGTGGACAAAATGCACTCATTTTTCTCTTATAAAAAGGTCAAAATATTTTTGCTCAATTATTATTTTATTGAAATATTTAATGTTTATACCATTTGTAACTTATTTAGTGTGAGAAGTAGAAATAAGGAAGATTTATCATATTCTTTTCTTCTAATTCATTAAGGGGATTTTAGTATCTTTAGAAGAGGAACACCATCTTACCCCCCATTTAGTTATATAGTAGAAATATATAGACACGTATTGTACTTGAAAGACTATAGTTCTCCTCCAAAATATCAAACCAAGTAAGTGGTCTTACAATGTAAAGTAAGTTAATTCCTCATATTCTTTTAGTATATGATAGATTGTCGTACACCTATCCAAAATAATTCCTGCAAAACCTTCTAACAATGGAATAAGGTAAGTAAGGTCGAATCCGCAAAGCGATGGTTACTTTAATCTAGCTTCTAAATTATGGTAAGACTAAATAAGAACAAAATTATGTGAATTAAGGTTCTATTCTAATAAATAAAGAAAGTCAAAGTAAAAAGATCTAGGGCAATGGTTCACCATGTTTATACTTATAATCTATCAAAATATCATCAATAGTTCAATTAATCTGATATTTAGAGCACAGGTTAATCGTAGGATCGCTTAACGTAATCAGATTTGCTAATTGTAGGTAAGTCTCTAGAGAGTACTATATCTTGATCTATGAATGAATATTAGCAATATTTAATCAGAGAATTGATCAGATTGCAAGAGTAACAATAAAATCACTAATCAATTCGAGAAATCAATAACCAATTAAACTATGAATAAATATCAATCAATAATCATATCATATAAACATGGATTCCCAAACCCTAGAATAAATATTACTCTATCATAAAATAAATAATGAAATCTAAATCTCCAAAGAAAACATAATCGAAGAAATCAAGGAAAGCAACTAATGAAACTTGTGAATTAATGAACAAGAATAAAAATTAGGGTTTAGAATTTAAACTAGAGAGAAAAGGAGGAGAAAACTAAACTAAAACTAAGAATATAAAAATAACGTGTAAAAAGGAAGAGAGAAAAAGAATGAAAACCTCATCTAAATAATATTCAATAATCTAATATGACTAGGAAAGTAATTTACAAGACAAAGAATGTCTTAAATAAATCATTAATGGATTGATTAGTGGTCTGCGCGTAAGCGTGGCAGATTCGAGTAGAAACAATGCAATCTTCCAGAAGGCATAACTCTTTAACTAAAAGTCTCCCCGTGGCGTGCCACCTATCGTTGGAAAGATCTTCAACTCTAGTTTCCAAATATACTGGAATTACTCGATTTCAATAAGCACATCAAAAAGTTATTTTCAGAATAAAAGACCTGACTTTTTTCCACAATCCTTCTAATGATTTTCCACTTTGTTTTAGGTCAAACTCGTATTATAAAATATCAATGACGATCTTTATTCATTGTAACTTCTTTCCAAGTGTTATGCATCCACAAGCTTAGTTGATCATACTCCAAATACCTTCTCATTACCTGAAATTCATCAAAAACAAGAAAACATACCGAATAGGAGTAGAATAACATAACTTAAGAATCTGATGCAATAATGAACCTAAATATGAAATTAAATGCTTGAAAATGTAACCTAAATGCACCTAAAAACTATATATAATAATGACTTATCAAACTCCCCAAAGCTAAACTATTGATTGTCCTCAAGCAATAAGACATAGAAACGGAAAAAGTAAGACAACCTACAATATAGAACTACAACAGAGCTAAAAACTCAACTGAAAACAAGAGAGATATAATCACTACACAAACTAAGCATCAAAACAAGCTTGATTAAAGACGCATAACATATCATATATCGCAATCGACTCTCCAATCATACTATATAGCACCTCTCCCAAACTTTATTTAACCAAACATGACGGACCTCACTATAGTTATGTGCACTCAAATCTCTTATGTGTTAAAAGGGTAAATAATTACTCTCAACCTAAATAAGTCGACTTAGATGAAGCAAATACTCTTTAACTTTGACTTTTTGACTCACTTAATACTCAACAATATAATACATAATAATCAAGAGGATTTTTAAGGGTTGTAATGGAGCTGAGGTCAAAGATATGGAAAATAAATTGGGAATTGTGGGGGCAACAATCAAGAAGGGGGAGCATCATATAACTGGAAACATGACCAATAAAGGTCATAACAACTCCACACAATAACCAACAATCTCCAAATATAATCATCAATACTTTTCACTCAATAAATTCAAGCACAATCCTTTTTATTTCACTTTAATTATTCACAACTCTTTTTCACTTCTTTTTTCATTTCATTTTTCACTTCATTTTTCACCTTTTTTTGTGTTTCTTTTTTTTTTTGTTTTTTTTACGAACTTTCATTTAAATCTCCAAGCTCACTAAACATATTTTTTATCCTTCTAACCACAACTAGAACACTTCAATTCAATACAAACAAAATCAAAACTAATACTCGTTTCCCTAAGCTAGGCTTGGGACAAGAATCAAATGAGGCCAATGGTTGGTAGTGTAAGTATTAATCAAACCAAGTCAGAAAAGGCTTAGCGGGGTTAGAGGAAGGATAATATAAAAATAAGAATGAATATGGAGTTAAGATCATCAAATGAAACGCCTCAATCATATCAAAATGTATGCACTATCAAATATCAAGGAGTACCAAGTCAAAGTCAAGATCAATGCAACAACGAGGAACTAGTCACACATGAAAGAACAAAATTGACATAGATACGTCCTTTTACAGGCACAAAAGCTCACTTAGGTTAAGGTGTCTGCATAGTAATGTTAAATCGAGCTAGAGAGAGCTTAATCAATCTTACCACAAACAATCAGTTACGAAACAATTGTGCTATAAGGTATCATGAACAAGATGAGCAACGCTTATGAATTGTAGTAAGATATCAACAAGGTTCTCGAAAAGTCTTAGCAGTAGTCCCATAGATGCAACTCAAATGAAAATAAGTCTAATATGAGATGAAGTATTCTAATGCAACTAAGCAAGCAGTACAATTCTTTTTTTGGTTACATGTAAACTCCCACTTCTAATAAGCGTACAAACGTGAAACATCCTATCAATGTACATGTGAGAGTCTCATTTTAAAACACAAAAGAGCATAATATTCTCAATTCATAAATAAGATTAGAAACTTACTCTAGATCAAAAAATACATGTTAATAATTCAAAGATAATTTGTCGATCCATATTCATTATACATCCAATTTTTTGGTACGGAGAATTCCTTGAAAGAATGAGGGGAAATTAAAGATCCTTTTTACAAAGGGTAAGCCTCAAACCTCTATTACACGGGCGGAAGAAGGGTCTCACAACCAGTACAATAACTTTAATCCTCATTGTATGTTTGAATGGATTGTGAAATGGAACGACAAAACACAGTCTTGTTCCTCAACTACGTATTCACTTTAAAACAATTCTAATTTGTTAATCGCTTCTTTAAAAATTCCTAGACCATTTCAACTATACCTTTACACAAAAAGAAAGTCACTCGAGAAGTAAACCAACAAAAAAAACCTAGGCAACCAAAGGCAACCCTAGTCAGCTCTACAACCGCCTGAGCCATCTCAGTGCTCCTCATGGTGGCCATCGAGCCTCTTCCCCCTTTCTAGTTCCCCTTTCACTTTCTCTTTTTTGTAGTCTATCTAAGGTTTGCCAGGAAAGTTAATGGTTGTTTGAAATAGGGGTGGGGTGTCGCACCACCACGACTACAGGACTTTCTCTAGCTTCAGCGTCGCCCAAAAGAAAGTGTCGTTGCTGAGTGAAAGCAAGTGTCGTCGGCTTGAAGCAAGTGGTTGTTTGAAGCAGCTGTTGTCTCGAGCGGTGGAGTAAGCACTTATGATAGGTTTTTATTTGTCTTCAATTATAAAGTGAATTTTTGTCGAAGGTGTTGTGTTATGAATCTAGTGGTTGGTTCTTTAGTTTGTTTACTTTATGATGTCTAATTTAGTCTTAGTTTAGGTTTATCGAGATCCAATCATCCTTGCCATTTTGTGAATGATTATAATTGAGTACTAGTTAGTAGTGATTGGTGGGTAATAAAAGGTTTTCGGTTTCCTATGACAAGGGAAGCTCTACGAAATTAGCTCAATTGAGTCATTGCTCTCGGAGTTGGCCATGGTTTGGTATATTTAACTTTAGGGGGTTCGAGTGTCGAGTAAGATGAGAGTATGTTCTCAATTTAAATTTGTTGTGTTTAAATCTTTTTTTTTTTGGCAATTCCAAGTTATTATTGATAACAAAAAAAAATCAGATACAACCTAAGGAAGCAACAAGGGCTAAGGAAAGAAAGTTACACTCCCCCACCTTCTAGGAAGGGTTTGGAGATAACTAACTTTAAATAGCCCTACACCACATAAAATACAAAACAACTAATCTCACTCTAAAAGAAGCTGCCTGAGTACCTCAGTACATCTACAAGCAACTCTATACCCAATTTGCTTAAAATTTTGCCTAGTATCTAAGCAACTTCCTCCAAAAAGAGCTGGACATCTTTGCTGCCAAATGGGATATACTGTTTCAGCATACAACATCAATAACAGTCTATTGTGAGGCTTCTTACTATGAGTTGTAGCTGCAATACCTTGAACTTCACCTGCTAGCAGTCTAGGTTGATTAACCATAGCAATCTGTTGAAGACACAGCTGCCGTAATTGATGTGAGGTTGAACATTCAAAGAACAGATGAGAGCTAGTCTCACTGGCTCCTGAACAAAGCACACAAGTGCTGTCAGTTAAAACCCCCCACTCACAAAGTCTGCTTTTAGTGGTTAATCTACCATGTAACATTAACCAGTAATGAACAGGGCCTTGGGGCTATCCCCATTGTTACATATTATTCTTTTCCACTGAACTGGAGGTTGTTCTCATCTCATAGCCAGATATAGCTTTGTAATAGAAAAATGGTCTGTAGTAAGAAAGTGTTGACTGGAATGCTCCATGCATATGTCTCTGCTAGCCCAAATCTTCTTCAAGGCCCACGAGAGCCCAGCTGGAATATTCATAGTAAGAGGGTTACTATGCTCTATATAATAGGCATGGATCCATTTGATCCACATCCTATCTTGCTTCTGAGTGATAGCCCATTGGTGCTTGGCCACAACAGCTTTATTCCCGATAACAAGATCTTTTAGATTTCCATCCCCCACAAGATTTCTTCATACAGAGAGTGTCCCAGGAAACAGGAGGTTTGTTACCTCACTCTGGCCACTCCACAGGTAGTTTCTACATAGGCTTTGTATTTCTTTCAGTACTTTCTTAGGCAACACAAAAATTTGGCACCAATATAGTTGAAATCCTTGTAGGATAGAGCTAACAAGTTGTAGTCTAGCAACATATGAGATCTTTTTAACTACCCATGATCTGACTCTAGCAGCAGTCTTTTTAATGAGAGGTTTGCATTCCTGATAAAAGAATTTTCTAGTAGTAAGAGGGACTCCTAGATACTAAAACTGGGAAAGAACCCATTGGCATCTGGATAATAAGTTGCAGATTACTCCTTTCTTCCTCTGTAATCTCTGCAGTGTACATGTTACTCTTATTATGGTTTGCCATAAGGCCTGAGGCATGAGAGAATTTGTTAAAAGCATCAAACATGAGTTGTAGGGAGCTACGATCAACTCTAGCAAACATTAGGAGATCATTAGCAAACATCAAATGAGTAATATGAAGCTTCTCACATCCGGGGTGAAAATTGAAATCTGGATTATGCTTATGGCTAACAAGACATCTGGATAAGTACTCTATGCCAATTGCAAAGAGAAAGGGGCACATTAGATCCCCTTACCTCAAACATTTCTTAGCCTTAAATGGCATACAGGGGAGTACCATTTATCAAATTGGAGAATGAGACTGAAGAGACACAAGCCATAACCCATTCAGTGAATTTGGAAGGGAAGCCAAGTTCATTCAACATCATTTGCAAAAAAGGCCACTCAATAGAATCATAAGCTTTCTTGAGGTCTACTTTCATCATACATCTGGGAGAAATATGCTTTGTTTTGTAGCATTTGATGAGTTTAGTATCCAACATGATGTTGTCAGAAATGTTTCTTCCAGGCATCAAACCAGCTTGAGCAAGGTCTATCACTTCATTGATCATGCTTTGCATTCTTCTTGTCGGAATCTTGACAATGATCTTGTATAAGACTATGTAGCAGGCAATAGGCCTAAAGTCTTTCACATAAGTAGGGCTATGCACTTTAGGAACCAAAGTGACAGGTGTACAATTGATAGCATTGTACAGCTCTCCAGTAGCAAAGAAATGAGTGATAACCTTATATATGCCGTGCTTGATAATGTGCCAGGCTTTTTTGAAGAAAAATCTATTTAAGCCATCAATGCCTGAAGGTTTATTATCATCAATAGAGTTCAAAGCTTCATCAATCTCTTTGCGAGTGACATCTTTAACCAACTCCCTTGCAGTACTCTGAGACACCTGAATACCATTTCTCACCAAGTTAACATCAATCATGGGCAAAGAATCATCTGCAGAGCCAAGCAGCTGTTGATAGAAACCAACCACTTCTTTATGTGTATCACCAGATTTAACAAGCTGCCTCCCCTGATCATCATAGAGAACATCAATGCTATTTTAATTATGCCTTTCCTTCATAGCTTGAAAGAAAAAAATGAGTGTTAGCATCTCCTTGCTGCAGCCATAATATTCTGGATTTCTGTCTAAGGGCAGATTCTTCAATAACTAGTAGCTTTTGAAGAGCAAGATAATGAGTTCTCTCTAGAGTAGTAATATCTACTGGATTGAGCTTCAAGGCATTTTGAGTGTCACTAAGCTCTTGCTTAACATGGTCAATTTGGCCAGTTAAGTGAGCAAAATCTCTTTTATGTAATCTCTTAAGTTGTTGCTTAATATCCTTAAGCCTTCTCCATATACTCAGCATCATATTGACTCCACTATAATTCCCCAAAGTATTCTCTAAAATAGGAAGAAACTCCTCATGCTCAACCATGTAATATAATAAAAAAACTTAAAAGGCTTGCCTTTACTTTGCCCCTCAGCAACACACTGAAGCACAAGAGGAAAGTGATCAGATATACCTGGATTCATGTAATCCACCACAACATTAGTGTATTGAGAAAGCAAAAATAGTATTGACAAGACACCTGTTAATTCTACTACAAGTCCTGGTGTTATCAAGACTTTTATTGGACCAAGAGTAAAAGTGCCCCACTCATTCGCATTCCCCTACATCAGAGTTGCTTAATAAGTAAGCAAAGTCTTGTGTTTCTGATGTAGGGACATTAGCTCCATTAAGTTTGTCTTTCATAGAAGCTACAACATTGAAATCACCCATAACACACCATGGAGCATTCATTGTCCCATTGATATTCAAGAGAGCCTGCCACAAAGGTTTTCTTGTCTCCACTGTATGCAGCCCATAAACAATAACCCACTGCCTTTGTCCACCAGAAAACCATGAAGTATTTGAGAAGATTTACTACTGCTAGTAACCCCCAATTTTGTAGGGTCCCAAGCTAGCCAGATCCTTCCTCTATCAGAATAGTCATAATTGTCCTCCCACTTCATCTTATTCCCAAACTTCTTTATCATTTTCAAGCTATTATGCTTCTTTACTCTTGTCTCTAGTACAGCAAGGAAATTCAATTTATTATGACTAATAATTTTTTTTTATTTCTACTACTTTACATGGATTATTTAGACCCCTGATGTTCCAAGTACACATATTCATCAACAAGGAGATATGGTGAATGTGCTTGCCCCATCTTTATCCACCAAATGAGTGATGATTCCAGGTCCTCCTACTTCAATATCCTTGCCTTTTTGTCCTCTAGTAACTATGTTCCACACAAGAGGTGGAGCTTTCTCTTGCTGGATTTATTTCACAGTATCTCCTGTGTGGTGCATAGCTTCTTTAAGCATAGCCTCAACTTCTATACTAATAACATCCCCCTCCGTTATTGAGATATCCACAATTGTGACTTCTTGCACTGGTTCAATTCTTATGTGAGTTGGCGTATCCCCCTAATTAATAGCCTTAGGAACCCATTTCTGCTTAAGTTCCAGCTCTTTTCCCCTTTGAGATATCTTCTTAGCACAATAGTGCCTAATAGCATGACATTTAAAGCAATAAGGGGTGCCCATTCGAAATGCACCTTCTGTTCAATATTAGACCCATTAATATCTTCTATACTAATGGCCTTATGTAGCTCCTTAGTTACATCAACTTCAATAAGCAACCTAGCAAATGTAACTCTTTGCTTCTTAGAGGTACATTCATCCGTAAATAAAGGCACACCAATCATGCTACCTATCGTGCTTAATGATTTAGGACCTCAGCAATTCAAAGGTAGATTGTAGAGCCTAATCCACAACGGTATCACTCGAAGCACTTCAGCTTGGAAATCAAAGCTAGGGGACCATGCCTTGATAATCATAGGCCTACAGTTAATCATATGAGGACCAGCGTATAAGATCTCATTCCTATCTTCTAGGCTGGCAAATTTAACCAGAAAATAACCTTTTTCATGAAGAAATACAGTAGGTTTAGCAATAATATTCCATGACTGTTCTATAAACCTAGTATCAACCCCAATAGAGGGTGTTTAACCTACAACATAAAGAATCATAGCAGTAGCCCATATTTCAGACAAGGATTCAACTTCAGTTTTATCTAATTGAGCATACCTTTTTCCTTCTTTCACCATGGGAGGGATGAACTTCAGTGAAGTTCCTTTAGCTATAAGGGACTTATCCGCAACAACAGCAGACCATTTGACTGGTCTAGTGAGCTCCAAGTTTCTCGTAGCAAAACTTCCTCCTTCTCCTTGGTTCCCCTGTTCCCTTCTTTGGTTTCCTGAAATAAGGTTCTCTTCTTGAACTCCAGTAGGCTACTTCTCTTGCTTACATTTGTACCTGGTGGAGTAACAAATGAAGTCTCTTTATGAACCTGAAACACATTCTTCATTCCTTCAATGGTGTCTTCCATCGATTTCATAGCTAAGGTATTTCTAGAAACCGTAGTTAATGTTCCAATGGATTGACCCTGATTGCTCTGACTTGTATCTCCTTTAGCACTCTTCCCTTGATCTACTGACTGTTGCAGTGTTTGTGGATTTTTCCGGCGACCCATTGGTGGTGATTGAGTAGTTAGCTTAATCCCCGAGCTACCGTACACTACCCATGTGTTTAAATCTTGTAGTTTAGGGATTGCAAGCAGGTTGGATTTTCATATCCGTAGGTTGGGTGATTGCATCAATATAATTAACCACAAGTTCAGGCGATGACTTCAGGAGTCATCATCACGCTTCAAAAATACATATTGTTGGAGGCCATTCAAATAGGGGTAAGTTTTCATCTCCACAAATTTTGAGTTTTAGTCTCGCGAGATTAAACTTTGGATACCCTCGCAAAAGGGTCAGAAATCACTAAAGGACTTAACTTATTTGTTAGCTAAATTAGTTGAATCCGAGGATGATGTTTCTATTGACCTTGGGTTTTATCATCTTGTAGACATCGAAGTCTATGAGATGAGATGCAATGATCTATCTTTGAAGATCTTGTCAACATATTCCCTCTCATTCTACCAAGTCTTTGTCAACATATTCCCTCTCATTCTACCCAACCCCACCAACCATCGCCCAAGATAAGTTTCATTTGGACTAGACAAGTAATAAGTTGTTTTTACTTTAGGGAATATGTAATAGCAAATGAATCTCACTTTAGTCTACGCTTTCTTTCTGTTTTATGTTCAGATTATCATTAGGTTGTAATTCTTTTTTTAATTAATGCAAAATTTCGCGATGTAAAAAAAAACTATTTTGTTTAATTGGATAAATAACAATTAGCTTTAATTATATCTATATTTTAATAGGAACATTGGAGTATTTATGTACTAACTTTTTATGCAAGCTATGCGTGCGATGATAGTTCAAGCATAATTACTGCCCATTAATAAAAAGAAATAAAAAATGAAAGTACGTATCTAAGTTCACTTCCATTTGGTGAGTAAGAAAGATTTAAATACTTACAAATAGTATTTAAAAATATTTTAATAAGTATAAGTGATGAAATTGCATATCCAAGTAAGGAAGAAAACATAATTTTTTTGAGTTTGTGTTTGTAATTTAATTATGTATTATGGATAATTTTATTTGAGTTTGAATATGAGTGGTCTCTATAATGAGAATGTCATGTTTGTTTATTGTATGTAGTTCTAATTTTTGGTAAGTTCTTGACTATGAATTGTTTTAGTTGCTTGGATGTGAATTTGATTTCATCAAATCTTTTTTATTGGCAAGTTTATGTGATTGACCATTGTATGAGTTGATTTGGCTTAATAGAGATTTGATTGAATTTTTTTGGGCAAGTTTATGCATGTATTGGTTTCTGATTTACCGCTAGAGGGTGTAGCTGGATTGTACTCCCTGCGTCTTAGAATACTCCTGACACTTATGAAGACACGTAATTTTAGATGATAAGTTATTTTTTGGTTATCAATTGTTATTTTATTGAAAAGTAGTATTATTTTATTTTGAGGAGAGAGAATGTTGGCCATTGTTAGAGTTGGTAGGTAATAAGAATGGTATTATTTTATTTGGAGGAGAGAGAGTGTGGGCCATTAGTTAAAAGGTAGATTGATTAAAATAATAGTGGGTCATATCTCAAAATAGAAGTGTAAAAGGTATTCTGGAACAGATAAAAAAAGAAAAGTGTAAATGGTATTCTGGGACAGATGCAATAATATTTTTGTTGTGAAGGAGTGGATATGTAAATTCATAGAAGAACATCATTGCTTTCCTTCGCTTATATAATAGTGACTAGCAATATATGCACGCTATGCGTGCGAAGTGATTATATGAGTTTGATAAGTCCATATGAAAGTAAAATAAATATATTATTCAATTACAGTTAACAACAAAGAATATGATATAACAAAAAGTGTGAAAGCACACAAACCTAGTTAAGAGATATGGCATGTGAGGCTCAAAACACCACAAAGTTCCCTTTATGACATTATAGACTATTGAATGGAGATTTTATAGTTTGCAGATAATAGAAAATGGAGAAGAGGAAATAAAGAAACTGACATTGGTTTCTTTGTTGTGCTATAATTTTGTTAGATTACTTTACAGGATATTGAGGAAGTGCATAAAAAATGTTGTTTGTTAGTGGTGTAGTTCCCTTAACTTTATGTAATTTTTTTTTTTTGGGTGCAGAAGCAATAAGTTAAACTTGCAATTTTTTTTTAAAAAAATTGGAGGTATTGTGGTAAAAGAGACTGGACACCAAACTTATCAATAGTTCTCATGTATAATAGAAATAATATCTCAATTATATTCTCCTTGCTGCAATTTATTTGATTCAATTTATTACTAAACTTCATATCCCTATCTTTATTTATGTGTTTCACTTGATATTGAAAAATAATTAATGATTTTGATTATTTTTAGTAATTATAAATTCAATGATTTTGACTAATTATTGGTAATTAGGGGGTTTTTATTATTTTTAGATTATTTAAAAAACCCTCAATGGATTCAATGAACATTTATGTGTAACTAGATAGTGTTTATAAGAAATTCTCACCCATGATTTTCTTTAGTTTGTTGTACATGAAACGTTAAAGAAAATCTCTTAGTAATAGACCCATTACACACCTAGGCCCCATAAAAACTTTCCATGAACAACCAAATACACCACCGCCTTAACAAAACCTAATAGACCACCACAAGCACCTCTTTTCCTCCCTTCGTCCAACCCGTCCAAAAATCACCCCCCACCATGAAAACCCCATTTCTCATCTCTCCAAAACTCGAAGGATTTTATAATTTCAAACCGAATTACCATCTAGTCTTCGTCAACAATTCCTTAGAAATCGAAGTCTGCTTTTTTCTTTAAGTTCAAAGATTTATTGAAGAATTATTCGAGGTCGGTGCAGGCTTGGACGTTGTGTATATGACGGATTTCTTTGTCTTTTAAGTTAATGACTAATTAGAATTTGTGATTTGAGATGGGTTACAGGTAACTGCAATGGCGCATATTGTTTTTAAATAAAGAATTCTCTTTCTTTTTTGAATTATGATTTTTGTTCTTATAAGATGGGCATTTTTTTTTGGGGTGGGATTAGGCTGGAAGTAGATAATCAAATGGAAGAAAAAATTTGCAATTTTTAATAGTTAAAAATTCAATAGTATAATGATTTTTGTAAGGTTATTTGTTATAAGAAAGTTATTTCACTATTTGACAATTTTTTTAAGAGGAATTTCACTAATAAACATTGTCATGAGTTCATGACGCAAATTCAATTCAAGTATAAGTCTTCAAACTTAAGTACTATAAGAAAAGCAAACTTAAGAACTAATTACATTTGAATCTCTTAATCTCGTCATCACTTGTCCTCTTTAACTTTGAAATATGCGAAATTTTAGTATATGATCTACTGGCTTTGGCTTTGTGTTTTTAGAGTATGCCCATTGGTTGATCCCAAATTTGGATCCTGAGGAGAGAGACATTAAAGGGAAATAAAGAAATAGGAGAGAGAGAAAAAAAAAGAGGAGAGAAGGCAAGGATCGGATCGTTGCAACGATCTTGCCAAGGAGTAGGTCATCGTCACATGGCGGAAGGGGAGAGGAAGAAAAAAAAAAATGGAGCGAGCCCCACTGCTACTGCATGGCAGACATCCAACGCCCCTCATTTCTCTAATCTAACGGCTAGGATCATTTGTAATTGTTAACGTTGCAAATTTTTCCAACGGACACATTGTCAGTTAAATTTTTTTTTTTTAAAAAAAAAACACCAACAACTATTTTTTTTTTGTCTAAAAATAAGGACCAATATTGAACTATTTTTACACATCTTATTTTTTAGCTTATTTTGTTATTGAAAGTCATATTTGTTTCCTTTCTTTATTTATCTACCCCCACAAAAAAAATTATCTCTAATTAAAATTATTTATGGATCCCAAAACCGGTAGAAAAAAAAACCTTCCAAAATTCAAAGGACCTCAACAACCTCATATTAATCCAAGTTTTCAATCGTCTAGTTCCCAAATAGATCTCAATTCTCAAACCGAACCAAATTTTCATATGGGAAATAACTTACAAAATATGATGTATCCTACTCAACTTAACCAGCAACTCCCCCAACATAATATGAGTTTCTCAAATACACCTTCTCACTCTTAATTTGCTCCACATTCACAAGAAAATCTGTACAATTCGAATGAGAAATATACTTATTCTCAAGATGAAGCATCATTTGCTATGTCTCAACATTTCTAGCAGTCACAAGGTGATGGGTCATTCCCGAACTTCAGTAGTTCATATTGGTCTTGAGCTGCATCGGTTGAGCGTGATGATTACAACAATGAAGAAGAAGATAAAGGGTCGAGGAAATTCTGGAGGCCATATGAAGAAGAGGTTCTCGTGAAGGCGTGGCTAAAAGTAAGCCAAAATAAAGGTAGTAATACTAAACAAACAGCAAGTATCTTCTGGACAAAAATTACTAAAATGTTTAAGGAAGTTAAGTGTTATAAAGATCGATGATGGGAAGAAGGAGATGAAAGTTTCAAGGAGTCTGATATCTTATCATTTGGGTCAAATACAAAGTCAATGGAAAAGAATACATGCAAAAGTATCCAAATTTGTTGGTGCATATGCTCATGCAGAGTCTCGTCGGAAAAGTGGTGAGTCTGATGACGACGTCATGAAAACTGCATTTGCAATCTACAAAAAGGATAATAAAACAGACGTCAATAAGCTTCACTGTTGGGAAATTTTAAGGCTTAATGATGTATGGAAGCCTATGGAAGATACTGTCAAAACTTGCAAAAAGAAGACAGTTAATCAAGAAAGTGCCTCAAAGAGGAGGAGGATCAATGAAACTGGCAACTACTCCACTTCAAGTGAGCCAAATACGCCAAGCAGTGGGGACCCAACTACTCCAAAGACGGATTCACCAAAAATAAAGGCAAGGGAAAAGTTTTGAACATAATGCAGAAGCCTTTCAAGAGTGGATGGATCAAGTCCAAAAATTAAATTTGGAGAAAAACAATGAACTTCAAGTCGAGATCCAAAGGATTAATCATGAAAAGGAATGCAACAGTGAGATGGTCCGGCTAGAAAGGGAGAAAATTGCAATTAAAAACAGGAAGATTAACTTGGAGTTATTCAAGGTGCTTTCATCAAGGAATGATTTAAAAGAGGAAGAACAACCACTTAAGAGAGGTCTAGTTAAGGTTTTATTTCCAATGTAGTTTTTCTGATTTTCCTTTAGTAAGATTAATGTTATTTAATGTATTTCCTACTTTCCAGTGTAATGTTATTTTAGTTCTTAATTAGTTTTAGACTCGGTTGTAGTATGAAATTATCAAATTAATGAATCTAAAATTAAAGTTCTTAGTTTTTTAATATATGTATCCAATGATTCAAATCATGATATTATTGATGAGCTATGTCTTGATTTGACAATTCACTCCATATATCAGTCCATTATTACTGCAATAATGAAGACATTGATTTGACAATTCACTTCATATATCAGTCCATTATTACTGCAATAATAAAGACCTTGATTTGACAATTCACTTCATATATTAGTCCATTATTACTAAAACCATGTGATGACTTGACAAATTCACTCCAATATCAATGTAATATTGCTGACAATTCACCTTATCTCTATATATACCTTACGATGCTAACTACTAAACCATTCACACAAAACCATTCTACCATACAACCCCCATTGTTTCCCTACAAAAATATAGAAATCATGTCATCATAATCAATTTACAATAGCAATGAGTACATGCGTCATTCGGAAAGACGCAGACAGACAACTCGGTTAATGGATCAAATGATGGAAAGGTTTGTGATGGCCAATCCAGCTGAAATATATGCAATGGTAACTCAAGTTCCAAGAGCGCCAAGAACTGTAGTGCCAAGGGATCGTGATGAGGGGCACCATCGGTTATGGAATGACTACTTTGCCGAGAATCCCGTTTATTCCCCACAAATGTTTCGGCGGAGATTTTGCATGCAAAAACATGTCTTCCTCCGCATAGAATAAGTCTTGACTTCGCAAAATTCATTCTTCTAACAAAGGCGAGATGCCGCAGGTAAACTTGGTGCATCATCATTATTAAAATGCACTGGCGCTATGAGATTGTTAGCGTACGGGGGAACGACGGATTCCGTGGACGATTATCTAAAAATTATTGCATCTCTTGATAGAGATTCACTATGACATTTTGTAGAAGGGGTGGTCGCCCACTTCGGGGACAAATACTTAAGAAAGCCCAATGAAGCAGATCTAAGAAGATTGTTGTACGCAGCTGAAGAACGAGGATTCCCAGGAATGATGGGTTCCATCGACTGCATGCACTGGAGATGGAAAAATTGTCCACTTCAATTTAAAGGACTTTATTCGGGAAGACCGGGTAAGCCAACATTGGTTTTAAAAGCCGTTGCTTCGTATGATCTATGGATCTGGCATGCTTTCTTAGGAACGCCAGGTAGGTGTAATGATATTAATGTTCTTGATAGATCTCCATTATTTAATGATGTTTTTGAGGGTCGTGCACCCGCAGTTAACTATGTTGTTAACGGACACCAATACAATATGGGATATTACCTAGCAAATGGTATATATCCTCAATGGGCTGCATTTATTCCAACAATAAGTCTTTCCGCAAAATGAAAAAGAAAGTCTATTTGCGAAAAACCAAGAGAGCAAACGAAAGACGTGGAACATGCATTTGGAGTATTACAAGCTCGTTTTGCTATAATTCGACAACCAGCTCTAGCGCGTGATAAAGAAATGTTAGGGAAAATAATGATCGCCTGCATTATTATTCGCAACATGGTAGTTGAAAATGAACGAGATTCATATTCCCTTCATTTTGATCCTAATGATTATGACATCCTCCACACCCTACTACTTCAACGCAAAGGAATGTAGGGACCTCTGATGAGCCTTTCGCATATGGCACTAGCGAGAACCGCATAGCAAGTCTAGAAATATATATGAACAATAGGGGTCGAGTTCGTGACCAAGTTGTGCATAGACGTCTCAAAGCAGACCTCTTAGAAAATATTTGGCTTAAATTCAGGCAACATAGGGGTTAATTAAGCTGCTACGTTTTTATTATTATTATATGTTATGTAATTCTATATGTTTGCGTTATTTCTATTGTTTAATGCAATATTTTATTATTACTATATTTTTCTGATTAAGTTAATTACCGTATCTAATTATGTACAATATTAACGAAATTAATTTTTACTAATAGTTTTTAATCACAAATATAGAAATTATTTACATTCAATAATCATTAATTGATTCTTAAATAATCCATAATAAATAAAAAAGATGGGATGGAAAGGCGATTGAGGAGAGAGAATATATGGTAGGGTATAGTAAAAAGTAGGAAAGAGAAGGTGAAGATCTAAAATTATAAATCATCCATTAAGGGTGAAGAGATCATTAAAATCAATTGTGGATCATAAATGAGGTGAAAGAGTGAGAAATTAATAAAATAATTGATGATCCCAAATAAATAAAGTAGTTGAAGATGAAGATGTAGTAGTAAAATTTATTCACTGATTTTGAGTCAATATTATGATATGTGTGCAAATATTGATTTATGCCTTGTTGTAAGAACATACTTTTTCTTTTATCCTGATTGAACGTGCAACTGCTTTGCTTGCTGCTCTTGAAGATCTATATTGGTTCTGTTATTCTTGACTTCATAATTAAAATCACAAAAAAAGAATGTTAGACGTTATATTTATATAGATATTATGACAAAATCAAATTTACTTATATTACATAATTACCTAATATCGATTTTCAATTTGAAATTTTGTAGAGGCTTGAAAGAGGATGAACAGAGTATTTCTAATGTTACTGAAGGGTTGGAAGAGGGATAACATGGAGAAGAGATGCATAAAAAGTTTTGTATAGTGATTCTGTTTGTTTCATATTTTGTTTTTTTTTGGTTACTTTATTGGTACACTAAGTTACTGATTTAGTTAGTTTTCTTTGTGCAATTTTATTAAATATATTGATCGTTGGATTTTTTATATTTGTTGATAGTGAAAGATATTTAGGTAATTAATGGTGAACATCAAACTGTCAAAAGTTGATATATAAAATAGAGATACCTAAAAAATCTTTTTTAGATGAATAAGAAGTAAGAATTTGAACAATGAGATATTTTTGCGGTAGTTGAATACTCAATATTGGACATTTAACCGCAATATAGAATGTGTACTATTTGTAGCAGCCATAATTGAATGATCAATGATGACAATTTGACAAGTAATTGTCTGATAATGCCGTAGGAGCTCTGCCGTTTATTTTTCTTGTAAAAAAAAATTCTTTAATCGAATCTTCAAGAAATACTCGGATATAGACAGAAATCGGTGACCGTAGCTCTTACGTATTTGAAGATCTCAAAAAGTATAATTCGAAGCTATAACAATTGCAAATATGAATCGTGATCCTGGCGATGTATCATGTATATGAAATGGTTATTGCGTTAACATGTAGAATTGAGTGTCTAATCACTAAATTTTAGTAAAATTGCACTTGAATGACGGTTAGCAATCATCCAATAAGGTTGTAACTCGTAGAAGTTACTTTATTTATGTTTCGAAGCGATTACTCCTCTTTTGGCTTGTTCTTCGGATGAAAAGCATATTCCAAAGCTATTGTATTACGACTATTGAACATTGTATCATAGCTGAATTTTCAGGTTGACATTGACGTAACGACTTTGACGTTGTGACACAAGATCATTAGCACTGTGCTAATGTGAAGACTGAGTCAATGAAGCCTAAACTACTTGTCCGAGAATGAAAAAGCTGAGTTGTTAGCAACTATGCTCTGCCAACGGAAATAAAGGAATTCAGAGGTTGCAAGAAGTAAGG
The DNA here is from genome assembly GCF_026745355.1 of Beta vulgaris subsp. vulgaris. Lineage (NCBI taxonomy): Eukaryota > Viridiplantae > Streptophyta > Magnoliopsida > Caryophyllales > Amaranthaceae > Beta > Beta vulgaris. Next base: position 17,576,688 of record NC_079202.1, read on the forward strand.
ATTCTGTTACAGTTAAGTGAGCTTTCCGCGGAGGAGCTTCGAGTTTCCGACAATAGTCCATTGAAGCAAGTCTAACCTGTAGCAGTAGTATTTAAGTAGAGAAAAAGCCAAAAGAAAGATCTATTTGATATACAAGAAAAACATACAGAAAAAAAAAACACTCGATATTCTTGTTTTCATACACTACTTGTACTTAGATCAAATAACTAAGATTGCAACGATTATAGTTCATCTTGGACGACAATCATCAATAGTGGATTGGTGGAATCATCTCCACCCGCGGTTTTTACTCACCTTCATCGGGGTTTTCCGCGTCACCATTTTCTTGTGTCATTCCCCTGAAATTCCCCTTTGCATTCATTTCTCATTTTGACCATATAAACATCTGGTTCTTGTGTCCTTACCTCCAAGTCTTACATCCCAAAGAAGAACAAATGGCGAAGCCATCCTAACAGCTGTCCCAGTCAGGTACATAGCGTTAATGATATTGGTGATAGTGCGGGAACTGACGCAAAGATGGAACAACCATCCTATCCCAACCTTGAATCTTATGGATTCTCTGTTGACGTTGGAGGTGTGGTGAACGCCTTGACGAAGATCTGAGCTTTCGTTCGTTGGCCAACAAAAAGTGATCGACCAGACGCAGAAAAATATGAAACAAAATGGTGACATTCCATCACGATCACGGTCACAAGATAGAAGAATGCATTGCATTGCGACGTAAAGTCGCGTTCATGCTCAACAAAAGCCACCTCCAAGATCTGCTGAGCGACAAAGGAAAAGTGTCCTTTGAACGAAATCCGGCCAAATCTATTTCGCCTGCATCACCAACACATGTCAAGATAATTAATGTGATTTCGGGTGGATATGATGTATGTGGGCTAACATATTCTACAACCAAAAGGCTAGCAAGAGAAGAATCCCCTCGTCCATTATTCCAAAGTCTTGCGGGTCTAAAGATGAACGTATATTGGAGGCAATGTCAATCACCTTTGATGACAATGATGTATGCGACGCGGAACATCACGACGGCCTAGTCATCTCTTTGACTGTCAGCAATTTCCTGTTGCGACGCGTGCGGGTCGACAGAGGCAGCTTAGCCAACATTATCTTTAAGAGAGCCCTCGAAGGTATGGGTTTATGTGACAAAAATATAACTAAAAGGTCTATAGTCTTAGTTGGTTTCAATTGAGAGTCCCAGCATGCTGTCGGGGAAATCACGCTGCCAACCCTGGCCAAAGGCGTCAACCTCCCGACCAAGTTCAACGTCGTCGACTGGCTGTCCGCCTACAATATCATCCTCGGGACATTGTGGATTCACAAGATGACAACTGTCCCATCAACATATCATCAGACGCTGAAGTTCCCCACCAAATGGGGTGTCCAAGAGATTAAAGGCAAGCAGAAAGCTGCTCGAGAATGCTACAACTCATCACTCAAGCCTCCTAAAGCATCCTTCTAGCAATTAATGGACGTATCAGCGCCCGACGCACCTGGTGAGGAGGATGTAGACAAAGTGGTGCTCGATCCGGCCTTTCGTGATCATGTCGTCCGAATAGGAGCGACTCTATCACAAGAGATGCGCGACCAGGTAATTAATTTTTTGAAAACTACCAAGGACTGCTTTGCCTGGTCCCACGAATACATGACAGGTATCAGTCTCGACGTCATCACACATAAACTCAACGTTGACCTAGATCATAAGTCGGTCAAGCAGAAGCGACGAAAATTCGCACCAGAGCGCAATCAAATCATTAACGACGAAGTACATAAATTGAGTGACGCAGGTAAGGTGTGTGAGGTTAAGTATCATGATTGGCTAGCTAACGTCGTGGTAGTAAGCAAGAAGAACGGCAAATGGAGGGTTTGCGTCGACTTCGCGGACCTCAACAAGGGTTGCCCCAAGTATCCATTTCCCTTTTCGCATATAGACGCAATGGTCGATGCTACAACATGACTGAGCTCTTGACGTTTATGGATGCGCACTCTGGCTATATCCAAATCCTGATGCACCTTGATGATCAAGAAAAAACGGTGTTCTTCATTGAGAAAGGAATCTGTTGTTACAAAGTTATGCCTTTTGAACTAAAAAATGCATGTGCGACGTACCAACATTTGGTCAATCAGATGATCAAGGACCAATTAGGTGATACTATGAAAGCGTACATCGACGATATGTTGGTGAAATCAAAATAAGCAAAGGATCATGTCCAACACCTCTCAGAAGCCTTCAAATCCTTTGTAAATATGTTATGAAACTTAGCCCTACTAAATGCACATTAGGAGTTGCTGCAGGAAAATTTCCGGGTTATGTCGTGACGCAATTGGGAATTGAAGCCAGTGCTGATCAAATTAAAGCATTAGTCAACATTCAATCTCCGAGGAATAGCAAGGAAGTGCAGAAATTAACTGGACGCGTCGCTGCCTTGAATCGTTTCATATCTAGGTCGTTAGAATAATGTCATTTATTTTACGATGTGTTACGCAAGAACAAGGGTTTCAACTAGACTCAAAGGCAAGAAAAATGCATTGCAAGCACTCAGACAATACCTTGCTTCCCTCCGTTGTTGTCAAAGCCTTGCGACGGTGAAACGCTCCAGCTCTACCTAGCAGTCAACAACATATCTGTCAGCGTTGTCCGGACGCGAGTGGCAGAAAGTCAGCAACTCCCAATTTATTATGTTAGTAAGTCTCTGTTAGACACATAAACCATATATTCAATTTTGGAAATGCTTGTTTTAGCTTTAGTTATTGCTGTCAAAAAATTAAGACATTATTTTGAAGCTCACACTGTTATTGTCATGACTAATTATCCGATAAAGTCTGCCATGCGACGACCCAAATTGACAGGTCGCATGAGCAAGTGGGCCATTGCACTAAGCGACTACGACATCAAGTATCGTCCAAGAACATTAATTAAGTCGTAAGCCTTAGCAGATTTTGTGGCTGATTTTGGCCCAGAACTGGAGAAACTTGTGGAAGATGAAGTCGCCCAGATTAATCTTACTAACCAGGATGTATGGACTTTAATTGTTGAATTATCATCTCACTTTCGAGGTGCACGTCTAGGTGTTGTGCCAAAATCGCCACTCAGGGATAAGATAGTACGAGCTATATATTTGTTGCGATTTTAAAGCGACAACCAATGAGGCCGAGTACGAAGCGTTGATAGCAGGAATGATCTTGGCAAGCGACTTGGGGGTAAAAGCACTTAAAGTCTACAGCGATTCGTTATTGATAGTCAGTCAGATGACGAATTTGCCGCGAAGGACACCAAGATGACGTCGTACCTGAAAGTGGCTCAAGAAAATAGTAAGATGTTTAATCCTTTCGACATTTACAGATCCCAAGAGACCAGAATACCCAGGATGACGCATTGGCTAATCTGGGATCGTCCCTAAGAGATATATCCTTTACCTTCATTCCGATCGTCCACCTAACGACATCACCAATAAGAAAAGTCAAGAACGTAATTGATCTCGTTGCAACGGTAGAGGAATGCGTTTAGACTGGCGAAGAAGATAACTTAGCAACATGCGACAACGATATGTCATCATCCAAGGAGTGGTGTTTAAATAGTAAGTCGCAGGTTCATACTTACGATGTTTAGAAAAGAATTAGTCGAACAAAGTCCTTGAAGATTTACACAAAAGAACATGCGGAAACCTCTCACGATGATGCAACCTATGCAACAGAGCCTTACGTATGGGCTATTACTCGCCAACAATGAAGTAGGACAAGATTTGGTATGTTGCCAAATTCGGCAGTTGTCAGTGTCACGCATGTATATGACACATAAACCTTGTGAAGTTCTACACCATTATTTAAATCCATGGCCTTTCATGAAATGGGGAATGGATATAGTTGGTAAATTACCTTCGGCCCAGGACAGAACGTGTTCATGTTAGCACTACCTGATTATTTTTCTAAATGGATAAAAGCATAATCCTTTCAGCAAGTACGGGATAAAGAATTTATTTCTTTTATATATACTAACATTATTTGTAGGTTTGGCATCCCGTCCGAAATAATATGCGACAATGGGTCGCAGTTTATTAGCGACAAGACGAAACACTTCTGTGACGAATGGAACATTACACTATTGACATCAACGCCTAGATACCCACAAGCTAATAGACAAGCTAAATCCAGCAACAAGACGGTCATTGACACGCTAAAGAAACGTCTCACTGCGAAAAAAGGAAAATGGGCAGAAGCATTACCATCTATCTTATGGGCAAAGCGCATTACGCCACGCACTGTGATAGGACAAACACCATTCTCGCTGGTCTACAGATGCGAAGCTGTCTTTCCACCCGAGATAAGTGTCCCGACTACAAGATATGGTTTAATGACAGATCAGCATAATCATGACGAGTTGTTAAGCAATCTGGATACCAGAGAAGAGTCACTAGTACAAAAAAGGCAATTTGCGTCGGATGTGAGGCGCCTATTTGCGTCGGACTATGGTGCGACGCCAAAGCCCTCGACGCAAATGACTCAGAAACGATCTGCGTCGTATGCGGAAACGACGCAGATTAGTTAGTTATTTGCGTCGCACGTTGTATACGGTGCGACGCAGATGGCTACCACAGCTCAACACCAAGTTCAAAGGGTAATGTGCGTCGCACATCGCCTAGGGTGCGACGCATATGAGTGATTTGCGTCGCACCATGGGCTACGTGCGACGCAAATTGCAATTTTTTTTTAATTTTTTTTTTTAATTAAAAAAACTTGGAATGAAGGTGAACTTTTCGAGTGCAATAATACTGAATAATATGAGGAGGGGAATAATATGAATTGTTCAGCGAGGTCGATGAAACTAACAAAGAAATTAATTTCGTGAACGATAATTTAAGTTATGGGACATGAATATTGCAATTAACATGACGAAAATCTCAAAATGAAAATTATAGTACAAATCATCAAATAAAATAAATTAAACAATCGAAATATAAAAATCTGAAATTAAACAATGAAATTATACAGCAAGGTCGATGAAACGAACCAAAAAATTATATCACTTGTACATCCAGTATAGAATGAAAAAATCTGGAATAATATGAAGTGTTCAGCGAAATCCTAAAACAATCGAAATATAAAAAAATCTGAAAATCCTACGCTTAAACAACAGAAATATAAAAACTGAAAATAATGAAACAACCGAAATGTAAGATCTTGTCTGCAATTTCTTCTCTTCCTCTTAGATCTGGAAATTCAATGAATTTCATTATAATATATACGAGAAATTAAAAAGAAAAAAAAACCAACAATTTATCTTTAGCAAACACTAGTACAGAATTGAAGGAGATTTATGCTTCAACAACAGATATATAAAAATACCTGAAAATCGAAGAACTCTTCGAAATTGAAGAAGAACTTGTCGAAATTGAAGAACACTTCGAAATTGAGAAGAACTTGTCGGAATTGAAGAACTCTTCGAAATTGAAGAAGAACTTGTCGAAATTTGTATGCCAGAGATCGAAAACACGAAATTAAGAAGAATTGAAGAAGAACTTGTCGAAATTTGTATGCCAGAGACCCGAAAACACGAAATTAAGAAGATTTATGCTTTCGTTATTGAGATTCGAAAGAGAGATGAAGGTTAAGAGAGAGAAAGGGTGAGGGTGAGGTTGATGGTGAGAGAGAGAGAGGGTGTGAGGGTGAGAGTGAAAGAGAGGGTGATGAGAAAGAGGCGCTGGGTTTCTTCGCTGCAAATGAAGTTTTTTAGGGTTTGAGGATATAAAACACGGGTGGGCTTGTAATCTGCGTCGCACCATGGGCTTCATGCAACGCATATTACTTTGTTATGTGTGTCACACGATGGACTTCATGCGACGCACATAGATGATTTGCATCGCACGTTATTTAGATATGACGCACATAGTTCGTCTTATGCGTCGATTCATTGTCGCATGCGATGCAAATAGTATATTTGCATCGTTTCCGTGTTTGTGCGACGCAAATGGGGCGACGCAAATTGACCTTTTTCTACTAGTGAGTCACGAGACGCAATGCTGGTGCGCATGGCAGCCCAACAAACAAATCCTGGCAAGAAGCTTCAATTAAAACGTCCAAGCCAAATCCATTGTCGAAGGTGATTATTAGGTGCTAATTAAGAAAGGTATTTCAGAATACGCAAGAGCTCAATGCCGGTAAGTTAAGTCCAAAGTGGGAAGGTCCCTATCAGATTAGCAAAGTAGTTGGCAACAACGCTTACTAATTGACCCGACGTGATGGAAGTATGATTCCCCGTAGCTGGAATGTCGTCCATCTTAAAAGATAGTTCTTCTAGCTAAGTAGTCTGCGACATTTCAATTTTATTTTTATTCTTTTATAGACAATAGTCGATGGAGTTGTCATCGCAGTGCCGTTGATATTCAGCGACATTATCTCACTGTGTGTTTGTTTTTTCAGGAATTTTTCATTTACCATTGTTATATAATGTCGAAACGTTCTAACGGCGCGACAAATGAGTATTTACTTTTCCTAATTCAATAATAAAGGATCATGGACAACACCATTGAAGATTTCTTCCATTTCGAATAACTTCATTACGACAAATCCCTCAAGTACAATATGTGCTGTTAATCATAGTGTTATACGAACCTGCCCTGCTTATTACAAGTAAGTACATGCTTTTTTCGTATGATTAAATTCACCACTCGCAATAAAGAAAGTCTAAACTTCTGCGACAACGATATGCTTACTAAGCGCCTAATTACTTAAATTATGAAAGTAAATTGTCGCCCGAACAACGAAACCATAGTGCAAAAGTTATGACCACGCCCATGAGTGGTCCAAAAGGACATAAGCATAGGTCACTCCCATGAGTGACCCAAAACAAAGTATATCAAAACATTCTAAGTTCAAAAGACAATCAGATGAAAAAACTTAAAGACTAAGCATCTTGAGTTTCGCCAGACTCCTTCTCTTTTGACGCGGCATACAACATAACGTCAGATGCCATGTCCTTCTTTATGTTGCGATCAGGAGGTACATCTGATGTCGTAAAGAAAGCGCAAGATGTAGTCGTTCCGTCGTTAGGATGATCGACGCTTGGAGGAGAATATGTCGTAGCTGTCAGCTCATCCAGGTCCATCAGATCCTTTATGCCTCCTAGGCATTCAAGGTAAAGGTCGATGTGCTTCTGCGGTTCCCCTGACGCAGTACATCAACCTTGCCTTCACCCTTGTTGTCACATCGACTTCGAGCAGGTCTAGCTCATTCTTCTGAGCGTCGACCTCAGCTTGAAGCGCCTCGATCTCCATACGTGAGGATTTCTCCAGATTGTCAACCTTTTTTCTTGATGTCCTTCAGCTCTTCACCATTTTTCTTCAATGCTCCTTCATCTTCATCAGCCAATTGATTTTTCTTCAACTCATTGTCTTTATTTTTCTCCTCCAGCTCGAACTTGTGAACTTTGATTTTCATTGTGTGATGGCCTTTCAGCAGCGATGACATCTCCTTCTTCGCCATAAGAAAGTACTGTGACGCCTACATAACGACAAGTGAGAGGTTAGTAAACAGTTGCGATTCATTTCAAGCATTTGTAAAGGAAAAAAAAGAAAAGAGTGCAAACCTCGAAGATGAGTTCTAAAGCATCCGACATCATGCGAGGGAGTATGTTCTCTTATTCTCTCCTCATCGCAGGGGAAAAGAAACCTCTCCGCTTCCGGGCAAATTGACCTTTCCAATGACATAAAGTCGTTTGCGCACAGTTACAATGTATGATGGTCCACCCTTGTCTGGAGGAGCCACAAAGTTAGTTCTGCGCACCTTGGGCGCAGTTTCAGCCATAAAGTATGTTCTCTTGTCTCGAGGAGCCACAACGATAACTGTCTCTGAACGTCGTTGCAGACGTTGTCACAATAGATGTTTCTCTATCCCTCTTCTTCATGCGTAGCGTTTCCGCCAACGTCTGGTTATCCATGGAGCCGCTAGGATGTGATTGGGAAGAATCTATTGAAGAGAAGTCATCATGCAAACGAAGTTTATGATGACGACGAAAGTTAAGAAGTGATGCAAAGATTACTTAACATAAGCCATGGATGAGCAGCTGTCTTGATTAGCAAATTAAATTCTCTTGAACTGTCTTTCCTCCTTTGACGCTTCCAAGACTTTTCGCACAGTCGCGCAGATTCGTTGCAATGAGTCAGCAACATTGGGTTTAGATCTGCAAAAGAAACGTTGTAAGAACAATGTTAACGACACAATATGTTAATAAACGACAAAAAACATTACGAATCTTATGTGTTCCTACCTCGAATTGACATCTTTCCAACTTATCCCAAAGAGGACCTCTTCACAAAGACGTATTAATTTTTCTAGCCTCTGTCGTTCGACTGGACTCCACTAACCGACGTTTCTAGCTTCACTAGCATGAAGCGCTATTCTGTTTTTTTGCCTTAATCCTAATTTCATAACACAACTACGGGTCGTGAAGGGTAAAGGGTTCCTCCCATGATGCCATCACTCTGTCAACAACTCTCAAGAATCTCCACACTTGGGGCTTATTAGCAATGGGCTAATTTGGTAAATCTGCATCAGGTCTCTAACTATGAGGGAGAAGGGTAGGCGAAAACCGATCTTGAAAGGGTATTCGTAGAAAACCACCCAATTACTTTGGCACGTCTCAGGTTGTTCATGAGGTTCTACAATCCTAAGGAGTGTGTCGGTCAAAAGATTCCCTAGTTCCAGAAATTTCATCATATTTTCCTCAACATAGTTGATTGTTCATCCTCAAAATCAATTTTCTTTTCTACCACTTTTTCCTTTCCCTTTGATTTTTCTTGGTTTTTTACAAAATTCCTAATGCTATGTCTACTTGGAGCCATAGATGAGATTAGATAAAGTAAAATTGAGAAACAAAGTGCAAGCAGCTACAAAAATTTACCTGGTGTTGGAGAGCGATTCCGACAAAGTTTTTTTTGCAAGTAAGTATATATATATATATATATATATATATATATATATATATATATATATTTCCTCACCACACTAGATTGCAACCTAACCAATTCTCATATAAGTAGAGGAGAAAGCTTATACATCAACTGAACTTATAAGTTCATAAAACAGTTAAAATCATGCCTTGCAATCTTCTTAGGGATCACTACTCTAATTCTCTCCTTTACAATCATTTTGAGTGTATCTATCGACAGGTGAGGCACTATTATATACAAATTCCAATATGCATCATTCCTATATTTCCATATACTGTAAACTAAGGCAGAAACACCAACATTCCATACAACATGCTTAAACTTGGACTTCTTACTTCTTGCAATCCGAGCTATTAATCTGTTAAGATTATTTGTGATAGCATTAATGCTCAACCATCTATTAGACTATGTGAGGCAAATCGTACTATAAGCACACTTAAAAAATAGATGTGTATGAGTTTCACTTCCTTGAGCACATATTAGACAAGAGTATGTGAGACTAACACCAATTCTTGTTAACCTATCTGTTGTCTGCAATCTTTGTTGGACTGCCAGCCAATTGGTGAATCTATGTCTTGGAATACTTAATCTATTCCAGACCATAGGACTTCAATACATCTGTAAGGGATCTCCCACTAGCACATCATAATTCTCTCCAACTTTATACTGGTTCAAAGCATAGAAGTCTTCTTTGGAGTAGGGTCTTTTAAGTTGAGTCTTCATTTCACAAATTTTCTTCCAATACCAGCTAGCACCAGAGCCAGGACTACACTCCCACCGATCATCAGACTTGATATACACAGCATGGACCCATTTCACCCATAGGTTATCCTGTTTGGTAGCCATAGCCCAAACATACTTACCTTTGAATTAATTAGCGGAGGTTTCTAGAGTAAAATCAGATGTTTGAGGAGAGAGAAAAAGGTGGCGTGTGTTTGAATTAATTGGGACGACTTTTATATTTCCAATTGCAATCGTTAGATTTACGATGGATAAGTATTAATTGCAGGGTTAATTTTTATCAAAATCAGTCGATTATTCATTTCTTTCTTTATCTGTTAGTAGATAGTTTAACATGGTAATGCCCGTATTGATCCTTTGTGTTTTGTATCTGATGAATGTTGCATTTGACTAACAATTGTCTTATGGATCTTGGACTCTCCTCATTTCAACAATTGGGGGCAAACTGTTATGGCTGAATTTTCAGGTTGACGTTGACGTAACGACGTAAGGACTTTGACGTTGTCACACAAGATCATTAACACTATGCTGACGTGAAGACTGAGTTAATGAAGCCTAAACTACTTGTCCGAGAATGAAGGAGTTGAGGTAGCAACTATGCTCTGCCAATGGGAAAAAAACACTAGGGGAAAAAAAAGTAAGGGCTGCGGTACAAGGGCTGCGTTTTTCTAAAAACGCAACCCTTAATAGTGAAGGGTTGCCGACAATGCAAAAATGCATCCCTTTAAGTAATAAAGGGCTGCGCTTTTTTAAAAAACACAGCCCTTTAAGTAATAAAGGGCTGTGGTTTTTTAAAAACGCAGCCCATTTAAGTAATAAACGGTTGCGTTTTTTAAAAACGTAGCCCCTTTAAGTAATAAAGGGCTGCATTTTTTTAAAAAACGTAGTCCTTCAAGTAATAAAGGGCTGCATTTTTTAAAAAGACGCAGCCCGATAAGTAATAAAGGGCTGCGGTTTTGAGCCAAACCGCAACCTTTTACAATTAATTCTCGAGGGCTAATGGGCTTAGGTTAAAATAATGCAACCCGCGCCTTATAATCAATGAAACTCTCTCATGCATTATTTTCATTGAGCGGCCTAAAACTTCAAGAACCCTCATCTTTTCTCTCATCTTTCTCTCTCCTCACTCGAAATGGATCTCCCTCTCCGACCACAAACTCCTCTTCGCCGACCACAAACTCCTCTTCGCCGACTATAGCTGTCGAATTCCGGCGACGCTCAACCTCGATTCTCAGATCGCCGACCACAAACTCCCTCTCTTGTCGGCATTTGTGCATACCATCAGACCTAGTTCTTATGATGATATACCAAATCACACTTCGTCTCTTTCGGATCTCATGTTTTATGATGATATAAGAACTAGGTTTGATGGTTAAGGATGAAATACTTACTAAGAAATGTATTTTTTCGAGCCTTCCCAGATAAATACTCCTCAAATTTGTAAATTTTTGTTGCGGAAATATGGTAGGAACTAATTTAGTTGCCATGTTCGTTTTTTTTCATTTTCGTTTGTTTTTTCATTTTCGTTCATTTTCTGGTTGATATGTAATTTCGTTTTCTTATTTTCCAAATCTATAAAATTCGACAATAATTTTTTTTTTCCAGATCTATAAATTTCGATTGTTCTTGTTGTTATGTAATTTCGTTTTTTTTTTTTTTTTCGCTCGTTCTTGTTGATATGTAATTTCGACTATTATTGTTATTCGCTTTTTCAATAGTTAATGCCTTAAATTGTTCTTTTTTTTTACTATAAATTGTAATTTGATGTTCTTGTTGATTGTTAATAGATAATTTCGTTTTGTTTGTTTGTTGATTCGTTTTTTTGATTTTTCCTGTTGTAAATTTCTTGATATATTTAGGAATAAAAATTGCCAATTTTTTTTTTTTTTAAATTGGTGAGGTAAGTGTAGTGGTTCCGTAAGAGGGTGAGGAGAATAAAATTCATGGGAAATTTTTTATTGTGGAACGTAAGAGGTCTTAACAGACCGAGTAAGCGGAAGGAAGTGATGAACTTCCTATTGCAACATAAAGTAAGGTTGGTTTGCCTTTTAGAAACAAAAATAAAGCTGTAAACTTTGGTAAACTGTATTCATGTATGTTTCAAAATTGGTGTTTCTCTACCAATTTTAATAAACATAACGGTGGGAGAATAATGGCAGCTTGGCTTGACAACAATTTCAGAGTTGATGTCCTATTCTCTTCGGCTCAGTGTATGCATTTTTGAGTTTGTTATATGGCTCATAATTGCCAATTTCTTTTTGTTTTGGGTCAAAAGGGCTGCGGTTATAGTCAAAACAGCAGCCCTTTGCACAACGAAGGGCTGCGTTTTAGGCCTGAAACTGCAGCCCTTTCAATATGGAAGGGCTGCCATTTTGGGCGTAAAACGCAGCCCATCGTTGTGAAGGGCTGCAGTTTAAAACAGCTGCTGGCCAAAAACGCAACCCTTAAGCCTGTTTTAACCACAGCCCTTCTGTTTTTCTCCACTAGTGAAGGAATTCAAAGATTGCAAGAAGTAAGGAATCTGTTATAGTTAAGTGAGCTTTGGGCGGAGAAACAATCAAATTCCGACAAGTGTCCGTTAAAGCAAGTGTAGCTTGTAGCAATAGTAAATAAGTAGAGAGAAAGCCAAAAGAAAGATCTATCTAAAGAAAAATATATACAGAAGAAAAAGACACTCGATATTCTTGTTGTCATACACGACTTGTACTTAGATCAAATAAGTAAGATTGTAACGATTGTGGTTCATCCTTGACGACAGTCATTGATAGTGGATTGGTGGAATCATCTCCACCAGCGGTTTTTACCCACCTTCATTAGGGTTTTCTACGTCACCATTTTCTTGTATCATTCCCCTCAAATTCCCCTTTGCATTCATTTCTTATTTTGATCATATAAACATCTGGTTGTTGTGTCCCTAACTTCATTTCTGTCACTAAGGCAAAATTTAGCATTAACAAACATGTTGAAAGGTCTTTGTTATAGTAGGAAAATCTTATTATCCCCTCTTTTATACTACATCAGCTTTAAAATATACTATTTCCGCTTTTTTCTATATGCTACATTTCTTTTAAAGGATGTTTCTATGATGGTTTTTTCTGAAACAAGACCATGGAGACAAATAAATGTAAACCAACCATTTTTTTTGTGGAGCCCCCATTCTTTTTCTTTTCGCTTTTCTTTTAAATGTCAAAATCAGAAAATCCGAAATTTCTTTGTAAAATTGATTTTAGGAAATTGAAAAAAGAATTTTTTTAAAAAAAAATCGAAAAATTCAGAACTTTTTTGTTTACCTTCTAAACCTTCCTATCCAAGGATTTACCATATAAAAAAAAAAATTGGAGCCAATTTTTTTTTACCCATTTTCTCTTTCCTCGTTCTTCATGTTCTTCAAGAACATTCATCTTCCACAAACGAATTTCTCCCAAATTCAACCTATTCTTGCACCTTCTCCCTCAATTTCGACCCAATCTTCCATCTTCTCTCTCATTGGTACCCATTCTTCATCTCCACTATTGCCGTAAACCTTCACCTCCATTTTTTAAGTTCGCGAAAATGGAATTCGATCAAAACCTTCACCCGTACAAGAAATGGATGTAAGTTTACTTGATTATATTGCATATATAACGAATTAGTCATTTTTATCTTCATTTGTGTGTTTGAGTAAGATTAGACTTGTAATTGATGAATATTTTCCCAAAAAAAGAACCTAGGGTTTTAGAGAAAATAAAATGACGATATTTGTACAAGAAATTGAGTAATGTTAGGCGAATCATTGCTGTTCAACACGACGACGGTCAGAGATTTGATGGACCGATTGTCGATGTTCTTCCTCTGAGTTAGATCTATGCTCCCCACACGGTGGCGCTAAGGTGCTTTCTATGCCAGGGACTTCCGACGAGCAGAAGGTGCGCATTTTGCTGTGGTTAGCTGTCTGCGGCCTGTTGCCCACTTATAAGGGATCGCGAGTCTCGATGGAATTTCTAAGGCCTATGGCAGATCTGTCTCGGGTGTCGACTTATGACTAGGCCGAGCTGGGTTAATACAGTCTTTAGTCAAGCCTGCATACTGCTGTTGATTGATGGTAAATCGATTTTCCTTGTTGGTTCATGGAGACTTCTTGAGGTATGATTTTGCACATTGTTTGTCTCTTTATTTTGTTATCTCAGTATGACCTAATGTGGTATTGTTGCTACAAATCTGGTTTTATGAGTACTTTTTAGGCTTGATCCTGGAAAGGGTTATGGCTTTTTTTTTCTTATCGGCCTTTGCTGGGCGCAGTGTAGGAAGGCACAATATGGTTCGGGAGAGAGCGTTAAAAAGGCGATCTGGTGCGCAACTGACAACAAAGTAATCATAATTTACCGCCTTCATCCCCTTATGTATGTAGCAATCAGTCTTTCTTTTTATCCTTGGGCGTCGTATCCAGATTTGCCTGAGTGGGCTGAGAGAGCTCGCCTTATGACCTTTGATGGGTCATTTTCTAGGGGGAAGGACGATCCCGTGTGGTACCTTGGCGAGCGGGTAACTTGTTAGTTTGACGGCACACTGTCACTAGTTTCTTAGGATCCTCCAGCCACTATGATTGAAAGGGATGCCCTTCTTCAGGCTCAGGTGAGCTACTGCCATTTTGTTTCTCGCGATTCTGACTACATCAATAACCTCTTACCTCGCGTGTTCCCTGCTGTTAAATTTAACGAGGTACGAGTCTCGAACTCGTTTATTTTTACTTATTTTGACCTGAACAAAATATTAACTATTGTTATCTTCTTTCAGAAAGAGGCTGGTGCAGCTCATATCTCATTTGTGTCATGGATTTGAAAATCTGGTACTTTTGGTAGACCAGGACTGTTCAGGAGATGGTTGATGTTGCCCTGGAGGCGGAGCAACATGCTGTTCGTGCTAAGCCGACCCATGTGATCTTTTGCATGGGATGACCAAGCCAAAGAGGAGAATGTCCCGTCGACTAAACATTGCGTATAGCTAGGTAGATCGATATATTGTATTTTGGTTGCTACTTTTCTCTTCTTCTTTTTTTGTGTATCGGTCTCTAATGCTTTGTGACATTTTGTGCAGCGTCGTCCCCATGAGAGCAGGCTAGAGGCTATGTTTTCGACCGAGACTCCGCGAGATTCGATATTTGAGAGGTCCCGGGTGGACCTGTTAGCTGGGCAGTTCAGTATAGGAGGGATGGGATTCGTGGGGATGCTAGGTCAAACCCATATTCATAGACCCCCCCGATGGGGATGTAGCACATGCAGATGCATCATATGCAATAGATGTCTAATATGTGGCATATGTACTCAAATCTCAAAGTGCAACGTATGGATGCACGACCACATGTTCAACGTTATAGGATTGCAACTAACTTTTGGTGGTTTTCTCTTAACAAGAGACAAGAAAGAAAAGAAAGTAAAGAAGAAACTCGGTAAGGAGGGTGGGTTTCAGAATAAATCATAGAGTAGAAAATGTTTCTCTCAACAAAAAAAGAGAGAATGAGGAAGAAGAAATGGGGTTAATTGGGAGGTAGGGTTTTGAATATATGGTAGAGTAAAAAATGTTTCTCCTTAAACCGACGCGCGTGTGTGGCGATTGGCGCAGGCTTGTGCATGGCAGGGTTGCCCGCGTCTGCGTTGTACACAACTTTTGGCACGTCAAATCTGAATCCGTACAGGATTGGAATGCGAATTTATTATAAATAGGAGAGGACGTGCATGATTTTAGTGTTACGAGTTCAACATTATTTATTTCTGCAACTTTTCCTTTTATTATACTTCCTAACAAATATTTGATCGTTCCCTATGGCGTTTGAACCAATGTTGAGTGGGTAGCTGCATGTGCTGACCAATGAGGAGAAACAAGAACCGAAAAGGCGACACCATGTGCTGATATCCTTGAGGTTTGTGCAACTAGACTATAATTTCCTTCATGTTGCTGTTAATTTATGATATGTTACCAATCATTGTTTCTGCTTTGGGAACCATGAATTGATTAGGGAATTTTGTGCTAAAATTGACTGGCCACGTACTCAATTACCATGTGTCCCTAGTTTCGAGGACTATTTCTTTAGAGATGTTGAGCGATACACGAATCTGAAAGATGGATTACTGTTACAAATAGTGTGATAGGCATGTGAATTTAACTAGACTGACATCAGTTTATCGTCCTACTACTGACATGTCTATGCAGACATATCGTGTGCGGGCATTGGTATTTTGTCGTCTTAGTCGTTTTTTGTTTGTCAATAGGGACAACGGTGCTGGTTTTTCTTCCCCGATTACTATATAGCAGAGCAATTGGAGGTAGGACAGAGACTATCGCTGCTTTGTGTAGGGGAGATGATTACCTGTCTGGATGTTGTGAATAAGGACCAAATCATGCACTGGATGCGGCGTGTTGCGTCTAGCGCACAATAAGACGTCTGGTGCAGCCTCTATGCGTCAGGCACACGTTAGGTGTTCCGGTTAACATTACTCAACGTGAAGCTATATGTCGTACTTAGTATTACTCTTTAGGAAGTAATGTTGAATATAATATTGCTCTATAGGAAGCAATAATAAAATAGTATTACATGTATTATTACTCATTAGGGAGCAATAATAAAATAGTATTGTATTTGTTGATTTAGATCTAGCTGATGGAGCCCTTGAGGCTGATTGATCCTCCACAGAACATGGAGACGTATATGTGAAATGGGTTCATTGGTAGGAAACATATTTTCACTAAGAAATATTTTTAAGATTGGACCTTTTTCTTTTGGGATGACGAGCTGAGTGTCAGATGGGTAGTACCATGGTCGAGAATTGGTTGTATGGTAGGTAGTCGTGATGATTCTCCCTATGTGATGTTGCGTAGCCTGTATACCATGACTTACTATTTTCCTTCGAGGGTAATGAAACAGTATGGTTGCCGCCAACTAATTCTTGCAGATGACACTATTGCTCCTAAAACATATATTGTTTGACCTTTAGTGGGATTAGGAAGTTGGAAAAATACTGGGGAGAGTGTCCCATTTGGTATAACCAAGAGAGACTAGAATTTGAAAACATTTCCAAGTGTTATATAGTGTGGATGCTAACTCTAAACCGTGCTACGGGGAAGGAGATGAGGGAGAAGGAATCCTATAAAGTTGCGAAGAAATGGAAGTTTACTCCAGGTACTATGGCGAAAACTTTGGGAAGTGGGAATGATAGGAGGAAGAAACCATCTTGGAATGGCCCAAAAACTTATTGCTAAAACTTCTTCTATGAAGGAATGTTTAGGGCCAACGGTAGCATTAGTGCGAGAAAGACTTGGCACACATATGGTGCCGACAAAGAGAAGTCTACGCTTAGTAGGGATAGTCATTAGGGAAAGGGATGACGTAAGAAGGCTCGACAAATAGACGCTCCTACAGGCAAAGGGAAAGAAAAGATAGTGTACTGGGAAAAGAGGAAGACTCGTATACCAAAGCTACAAATGGAAAAGGGAGAAACTTCTAACCAGGAAAATAAAGCGGGAAAAGCTAAGAAGGGGAAAGAAAAGAAGGACTGATAGCAACAATGTCCTTTATTATCTTATTTTTGGCTTTCGAATTATTGTTTTTATGATAATTTATTGCTTTCAATAAGGATTGCAAACCACATAGTTATTTTAAAGTAATTCTAACTTATGGATGTTATATTTGTATTCAGCAATATAAAAAAAAAAAAACAGAGTTTATTTAGACTAAAGTGAGCCTTATATGTCACAAAAAAAATATATGGACTCATTTTTAGCATCATAGAGAAAGTTGGAAGAAAGCCCGAACCAATTGGATTGCAGGGTAGTGCGGTATACGCGATGGGGATGTGTATGGCGCACTAGGTTGCAATAGGGACCGCTTAGATGCGTTTGGCGCAGGTGGTTAAGTTAGCATCTGTTTTAGTGAGTTTATTTCAGACTCAAATGGACCGAAGGAGGTTTAAATTATTGAAGCGGCCAAACCTTGTATAAGGTTACCTACATATCCAGATAGGAATCAAGCCGCACGTAGTTCATGCTAAGAATTAGATTACTTATACCAATCTAAGAATTGGTTGTTGTTTACACATAAAATTTCTTGAGTTGATCAAGATTAGTTAAATTTTAAAATTCAGTGTCCTTGATGGGCTAAAGTCATATCATCTAATAAAAAATAACCTAAGGTCCACTAACTAGTAGTCAGGGAAGTCATGATCGAATCCACAGGGAGAAAGTTATATTATTATATCTGAACTCTAATATTACACTAACAAAATCAGATGAATAAAGTTGTGTTACTAAACTAAACAAATAACAAAACTAAATAAGAAGGTATAAATCGATTAATAAAGCACTTGAATCATGGATCACTATGCATACAATTCGGGAAATCAGGGACGAATAATAACCACCTAATAAATCAAACTGTCTAGGGCACATGTAATTTCTCTCGAACATTACCTCCCCCAAGGATCACCTAGTCGCTCTCGGATGGTCAAGGGTCACTTTGCCTAATGATTGAAAGCCTATGTGGTATCTCTTCTCTCGAAGCAGATTCAGTATTGCAATAATAGAAATATTAATTAGGCCTAACTTATAAATCTAGCATGAAGAGCCAACCATAGGAAACAATTGAAATACAAGGCAATCAAAGTAACCTACCAATCCCTCATTGCATACATAGATCCCCACAATCGTAGAAATAAAACTACTCACTCATAATTATGAAAACAATAACAAAATTAATATAAAATTCATACTTTGAAACATTGCAAATAACTAAGAAAGTATTCTAATTAACAAAAGAAGAAGTAATAAAGAAAGATTACCGAATTAGATTGAACTTGTGAATAAGAAAAAGGTTCAATGTTGAATTGAAATTAAAAAGCACTAAATTAGGGTTCTTGAAATACTCTTTAGAGAAAACTAATAATAAAAACAAGATGTCTTCTAATAATTTTAATTTTTCTATTTATACAAGTTCTAAAATAAATAGGAAAAAATCTCGAAAATCAGCCCCGTATTCATTAAAAAACGCGTGGCGTAAAGTCGCCCGATCGGGCCAAAGTCGCCCGACAGTATCGCGCTCCAACGTAGAGAATCCAGGTCAAAATAATAGGCCCGGATGAAGTCGGGCTGACCCGCCCGATGTCATCCGGCGTCCTAAATGTTCAGTATTTGCGTATTAGATTTGCCAAGGGCGCCCGATGTTGTCGGGCTATGTCGCCCGATCGGGCGAAGCAGCGAACTATGACTGGGCTTCAACGCCCGATCGGGCCTGCAACAAAAATTCTTGTCTTGCTTCTGCGCCAGATCGAGCTGTATCGCCCGATCCTATCGCGCTGATCAGCATTCACTCATTTCTTGGCTCGTCTTTTGCTCAAACTTATGGAAAGCATCCTCGGGATCTCAGGACTCAGCGTCCAACCTCTCTAATCCATTGTAGCGGTCATATAACATATATAAAGTAGGTAATAGTTCCCTGAATCCTGCAATACAACACAAGACAACAAACCACAACTAGATGGAGAGAGTTAGTACAAAATGGCTCCTAAAAGCACAAAAAACATCGCTTTTAGCATATAGTATTAGAGAAGAACTCTATATAAAATCATAACATCAGTCGTCCATGTCAATAAATTAGGTTGCACCGTCAGATAGGAATCTTTTAACAATATATAGACCGACCCAGTTAAATTTGAATTTACATATGGGATGTAACACAATTTTCCTCAATGCCTTGCGCAATAAGTCACCCTCTTTACTGTTTCGGGGTTTGACCTTCTTATTGAAAGGTCGTGGTGCAAGGCAGCTAATCGTCGTTCATCGGGCAAGATGAACTCTTCGAGAATCTAGGTTTTAGATAACATCTTCAAGGATTTAACTTTCTAAGACAATGCGTGGGGATGGTATTTCTAATTCAATGGGTTGGATAGCCTCTATGCCATAGATAAGAGAATAAGGTGTAGCGCCGGTAGATGTTCGAATGAAAGTGCGGTATCCCTATAAGGCAAAATGTAGTTTGTTTGGCCAATCTTTATAATTTTCAGTCATTTTCTGAATAATGACTTATCAAGGGCTTGGCCTCCATAGAACCATTAGACTGGGGTTGATATGGGGAGGATCGTTGATGTTTGATGCTATATTTTGCAAGGATTTGCTCACATTCAGCTTGTAAATGGGTACCTTGGTCACTTATGATCTCGTGGGGGACCCGATAGCGACAAATGATGGTCTTTTCTAAGAAGGATGCTACATGTTGTGTTGTCAACTTTGCATATGATGCCGCTTCTATTGATGGAGGTCCATCCACCATTGATCCTAAATTAAAGAACTTGATAGTTTCCATGTTAAAGGATGTCTTGAATTCGTCCCCTTTGTCCATTGAGTCTTTGTCTTATGAAAGTATCCTTAGCATAGTTAATTAAATTTAGCTAAGTTACTATCTTTATTGCTTTATTGGAGTCCTTAAGAGAGTCATCTTATTCTAGTTGAGTTAATATGTCATGATTAAGTTAGTTAGAATAGTATTTCATGCTTTATTTTATTAAGTCCAAAAGTAGTTACTTATTGAGTTGTAATGGTTGTAATTATTTTTTATAGTGAGTCAAATTAGGCTGTAAATTAAGCAAGGGACGTGTGAATGAAGCCTACAATCAAGGAATCAAGCTTATAAGAAAGGAATGAAGGAGAACAACTTTAGATGTCCTAGACACTTTTTGGAACGCATCTAGACATGGTCAACAACAACTCCCTACATTTTAGGCATGCACAATGAAGCCTGGACGTGTGAAGAGTGCATGCTCAAGTTAGTTCCTACAAAAGTGGCATGCAATATATTGAAGGAAGCTTGGCCTAGCTACGTTGGTCTGCTAGCTTCCTATAATCAAGGGAAGTTGAGGTCAAGGTGGAGTACATCATGGAGCAAAGGCACAATGGCACTATTGCTGAATCATAGCCATGTTTACATGTTTTTAAGCCATTAGTCCATGTAATTAGCTTAGTGGATTAGTGGTAGTTAATTAGTTGTTCTTTCCTTTTCAATGAAGACATGACTTGTATAAATACACATTGAGATGAAATGAAATACATACAAGTGCATGAATAAAAAACGTGAGTTATTATTGCTTTGATTAATACTTTCATTAATCTAAGTGCCTTTACTAACTTATTTATTCTAGGTTGAGTAAAATAATGATCTTAGGAGCCTTATTTCTACTTAGTTGTGCGTCTTTTTCTAAGTCGAACTAAGTTAAGCTAATATCAATCAATTCCCTTCTTATATTTCGATAACCTATAGTTGAAATATAACATCTTGGTATCAGCGGTAAACACATCCTATCACCCCAAACACATCCCATACCTTTTCATGCCCGGATCAAACCAAATGCCTGAAAATTGGCAAGAACTTCTCAATATATGGAGGCAGAGAGGCATGAGAACGAGGCTATAATGGCCTTAATGCAAGATAAACTTAAACAATTATCTTTGAGGCTCATAAGACAAAGAGGAGATGACACCTTTGATGATTCTGATAGAGAAAGTGATGAGACTTATAAAGCTCCTAGAAACAATACTTTCCCTCCACAAAATTTTAATGACATCAAGGTTGACATTCCTGACTATGATAAAAAGCTTGATCCAGATGAATTTGTTGAGTGTTTGAGGCAAGTTGAGAGAGTATTTGATTACAAGCAGATCCCTGAAGATAAAAGAGTCAAACTTGTGGCTCTTAAGCTACGAAAATATGCCTCAACTTGGTGGGTTAGCATTTGCACCAAGAGGGAGAGATAAGGGAAAGAGAAGGTTAGAACATGGGTTAAGATAAAGAAACTACTCAAATAAAAGTTTCTTCCTACTTAGTATGTCCAAGAGAACTTATCAAAGTTTCATCATCTACAACAAGGCTCGAAATCAGTGGAGGATTATGCAAGAGAATTCGAAGCCTATCTCATGAAGTGTGAAGTTCAAGAGGATGAACCTCAAACATGGATTAGATACTAAAATTGCTAATGTTGTTGAATCGCATCCGTTTTCTACTTTAGAAGAATTAATCATCTTAGCACAAAAAATTGAGAAGGAACAAAAGACAAAAAGTAAGATGAAGGCCTCACACCTCTTCACCAATACAAACCCCTATCAAAAAACATACACCACCCTTTCTAAGCCTAACCAACCTTATGTTCCAAAACCGTCTACTTCTACTACAACTCCTACCCCAATCGTTCCCCTAGGAGATGTTTTAGGTGCCAAGGTTTAGGACACATTGCTTTTGAGTGTCCTAAAAAGAAGGTAGTGAGCCTTATGGAGTTTCAGGCCTTAGAAGATGAGATCGAGGAGGAATCTAAGGCTTGTGAAGAAGAGAGCTATGGAGATGAAATTGTTGGTCCTGATGAAGTAGAATGCTTGGTGGTTAGAAGAGCTTTGAGTGGAGTGATTGATCATGAAGAATCACAGCAAAGGGAGGCCATATTCCATACTAGATGCAATTAAAAACAAGGTTTGCACCTTGATCATTGATGGAGGAAGTTGCAGCAATGTTGCTGCTCAAACAATGGTGGACAAGCTAAAGCTCCCTACTACACCCTTCCATGGATTAGCTTCCTTTTATAGGAGGTTTTTTCGAAATTTCAGTGCTGTCATGACACCTATTACTGAGATCTCAAAGTTGAAGAAGTTTGACTGGAATAAACAAGCTCACTTGGTTTCGGAGAAGTAAAGGCTCAACTTAATAATGCTCCTATTCTAGCTTTGCCTAACCTTAATGAAGTTTTTGAAGTAGAATGTGATGCATCTGGCGTGGGAACTGTCGTTGTTCCATCTCAAAGTGGTATGCCTTTGACTCACTTTAGTGAGAAACTCAATGAGGCTAAATCAGAGTATTCGGCTTATGATAAAGAGTTTTATGCTTTGGTTAGAGCCTTAGACTATTGGAGACACTACCTCATTGCAAAGGAGTTCATTCTCCATTATGATCATGAAGCCTTGAAGTATCTCCAAAGTCAACAAAAGCTTCAACCAAGACATGTCAAATGGGTGGAATACCTTCAAACATTTTACTTTACAATCAAACACAAGGCTGGAAAGATGAACAAGGGTGTAGATGAATTGTCAAGGAGGTACTTATTACTTACAACATTGAGTCCAAAGGTGATAGGCTCAAATTATTGAAGGATTACAAAGAAGACAAGAATTTTGATGTCTTGTTTGAGAAATTACATAACCATGCTCAAGGAGATTACTATCTACTCAAAGGGTTTTTTTTTCAAAGAAAATCGTTTGTGTTTTCCTAGACATAGTGCGTGTTCGTGAATCCTTGATCAAAGAATTCCATGTAGGTGGCCTTGCTGGTCACTTTGTTATTGAGAAAACAACCATGCTAGTATGTGAATACTTCTTTTAGCCTAGATTGGCAAGAGATGTCGAGTTTCTCATCAAAAGGTGCTTAATATGTCAAAAAGCTAAGGGACATCTACTTTTTCAAGGGTTGTTCATGCATCTTCCTACTTCACAGGAACCATGGGAGGATGTGAGCTTGGATTTTATCACTAGATTACCTAGAACCCAACATCAAAAATATTCAATCATGGTGGTGGTTGATAAGTTTCTAAGATGGCACACTTTGTGGCATGCCATACTACTAATGATGTTGTGTTTACTGCTAACTTGTATTTTAGGGACATTGTTCGTTTGCATGGATTTCCTAAATCAATGGTGATTGATCGTGACTCCAAGTTCCTAAGTCACTTTTGGCGTACAATATGGAAGAAGATGAGAATTAAACTCAAATTCAGTACCTCTAGCCATCCCCAAACCGACGGCCAAAACAGAAGTCACCAATAGAACCTTAGGAACCCTACTCTGAACCCTAGCCACAAAAAGCCTTAAACAATGGGAGGATATGCTACCTCATGTTGAATTTGCCTATAATAGAGTTCCTAGCAAGACTACTAGTCTTAGTCCATTCTTTGTGGTCTATGGTCAAAACCCTTGCACTCCATTAGACTTAGGCCTTTTTCCTATTCCCACAAAGTATAGCCATGAAGATGAAACTAGAGTGAAGGAAATCCAAAAGTTACATGAGTTTGTGAGAGACAAGATTGAGAAGGCCAATGCACGAGTGAAAGAGAGGATTGATAAGAAAAAGAGAGATGTTCAATTCATTCCAGGTGACATGGTGTGGATCCATCTTAGGAAGGAATATTTTCCTTCTACAAGAAAGTCCAAACTTAGTCTAAGATGATATCTGATGGCCCTTTCAAGGTTTTTGAGAAGATTAACAACAATGCTTACAAGGTGGAGCTTCCAGGAGACTACGACATTTCAGCCACATTCAATGTTGTTGATTTGAGTCCTTTCTATGATGATGATGATGAGGAGTTGGCAAGTTTAAGGTCAAACTCATCCAAAGAAGGAGAGGATGATGGAGGTCCATCCAACATTGATCCTAAATTGAAGAACTTGATAGCTTCCATGTTAAGGGATGTCTTGAATTCGTCCCCTCAGTCCATCAAGTCTTTGTCTAATGAAAGTATCATTAGCTTAGATAATTAAATTTAGCTAAGTTACTATCTTTATTGCTTTATTAGAGTCCTTAAGAGAGCCATCTTATTCTAGTTGAGTTAATATGTCGTGATTAAGTTAGCTAGAATAGTATTTCATGCTTTATTTCATTAATTCCGAAAGTAGTTACTTATTGAGTTGTAATGGTTGTAATTGTTTCTATAGTGAGTCAAATTAGGCTGCAAATTAAGCAAGAGACGTGTGAATGAAACCTACAATCAAGGAATCAAGCCTACAAGCAAGGAACAACATTAGATGTACCTAGACACTTTTTTGAACGCATTAAAGATGGGCCCATATACCATGGTTAGTTTATGGATGAATCAACTGATCTACTAGATTTTACCAAAGAATCCCCTCATCTACTTTTCATTCATAGGTGGAGGCGTGGACATGATGGCTGGTATTTTAGTGGGGTTAATTTCAATCCCTCTAAAGCTGATGACATAACATAGGAGTTTCCCGAAAGTGACCCCAAAGGTGCATTTTTGTGAATTAAGTGTCATATTATATTTGCAAAATGTCATGAAAAACCTATCAAGGGCGGTAGTTGTAGTTCTTTGATAGGTGGCCCCAACGTGTTTTAACCCTAAAGGCATAACAATATACCAAAAGGTCCCCCACAGTGTGATAAAGGTGGTCTTTTGCATATCTTACTCGGCCATTTTACCTTACCCATCCATAATAAAGATAAGGGCATGATTGGTAGTGTTGTCGACTAGGATGTCTTACTGAGGTAGGGGGAAGCCGTCTATGGGACATGCTTTGTCGAGGTCTCTATAATCAAAGCACATCCTAACTCTCATGCCCTTTTTAGGTCCATGCATAGCGTTGGCTATCTAGTCAGGGTAGTTAGCTACTTTTATAAAACACGCATTGAGTTTTTTAATGACTTCTTTTTTGATTTTAGCGCTACATTTGGGTTTCATCATGCAGAACTTTTGTTTGACAGGTTTCATCCCTTTGATCAGGGGAATTGTTTGCTGGGGAATTTCACGATCATTGGCTGCCATATCCTGGTAGGTCTATGTGAATACGTCTATATTTTAAACTAAAATTTTGAGTAATTGAGCGCGCTCGCATTGTCTTAAACTTAATCTAATTCTTACATCCTCTGGATCATTATCATCTGAATGTTTTTTTTTTTTGTTTCTTCGATGATGGGTGTCTTATTTTTATGTTCTACCACTGCTTTAGTTATTTATTTTTCAGAATCATTGTTGTAATAGGAAGAACAAGATTATATTGATTTACACACCTGCTGCGAGCCCACCTGTTGCGGACCCAAACCGCATTCGAAAGCCCACATTTGACCGCATCCCCTTGGGTTTTTTCCACTAGTGAGAAGAAGAGGAAGTATAGAAAGTGCACAAGTCATAATCAAATGAGTTCATATTATTGAAATAAAAAATTAAAGAATTGAAAAATAGGATCCATAGACTTAGACATAGTCCCAATTGGGATACTAGACTCAATAGACTCGGACTCAAACTTAGACTTAAACTTAAACATAGATGACTCGGACTCTTCCAACATTGGCCCTTCTCGGTGGTGAAGATCATCTTGTTTCCGTCTGGCGCAGTCCGCTTGATAGTCTTCCTCCATCCTTGTATGGTGCCACTCGCAGGAGTGATTAGCAAAGTAGGGTCAAAGGCGTCGTTTTGTAGCACGACATAATTGTGAGCAATATTATTTGGGTATTCGACTCGTTTTTGACCGAATATAAGTCCCAATGCCTTGTAGTCTAAATAGTATTAAGTGAACTGTATAATTTTTGGATCAGGAATCCCTTTTTGAGACAGTAAAAATCCATAAATATTTCAAATCCAGGGTGGATCACCCCCTCTCGAGCCTAAGAGAATGGATCATGGAATTCTTAGCAAGGGTAATCTTCTTCCCTCAGAAACTTCCCATTCAGAGTGGGTTGATAGGGCAGAAAAGGGATATTCTTCCTATCCTTAGTATTGTGATATACCATCCACTGTGCAATACGCACTCTAAGCTCCAACATGGTGGTCTATATACTAAGCCAAATACTTTTTTTCATTGAATTAGAATCAGTGACAGGAAGTGCTCTTGACTTCTTACTACCCAATGACATGCCTCGGAAGTGTCCTTTCTTACGCGTGATGTAATTGACTGCTAGGTTGGAGAAGCAATCAAAGTCAAATGGCACTATGTCCAATTCAATGAGGGCTACCTCTTCGGGAACGAATCCTCGAAGAACTTCATCCTCGTCATCATCGTCTATGTGAAAGAGAGGTTTATCGATTACTTGAACTTTCATTGTTGAGGCACCCATCATTATGGGAATGTCGTCTATAATCATCTTGACACTTTAATGCAAGGAATATGAGACCGCACCAAGCTCATGATGCCATGGTCATCCTAACAATAAGTCGAATGAGGCCTTAATATCGATGAAATGGAAAATAGTGCGCTTTTCTATT
The DNA here is from genome assembly GCF_026745355.1 of Beta vulgaris subsp. vulgaris. Lineage (NCBI taxonomy): Eukaryota > Viridiplantae > Streptophyta > Magnoliopsida > Caryophyllales > Amaranthaceae > Beta > Beta vulgaris. Next base: position 17,603,365 of record NC_079202.1, read on the forward strand.
AACCCTTGTAGATATGTTTAGGGCTATAGTACCCTAGAATTGACGTATGGTATTACCATATGCTCGGATGCCTTGATGGGAAGGACTGAAATCCTCGTCCTTCAAGCCTAGGCGGCGCAGTTTGCAATGGACACACAGTAATTGCTGCTCCATTGTCTACCAATGTCATTGGAACATTCATTCTCATGCAGGCTAAAGTAAGATGTAGAGCCTTGTTAGGTTTATTTCATTCAAAAGGAATGTTACCGTTAGTAAATGAAAAAACATTTCCTTGGATTGGCTTATCAGCAGTCAGAAAATTGACCAATCCTTCAAGGGAGATGTCAGATGACACATTCATTTTCGTAAGGGAATTTAATAATGCCATACGATGCTCATGAGAAGAAGTTATTAATTGCCAAATGTTAGTTTCGGCTTGTGTCTTCATGAGTTGTTGAATGAGAGCATTCTCTTTGTGAAGAAGGTCTTCAGGAGATGTAGATGATTTAGCCTTCCAGTTCGAGTAAGCACTCATACTGCTTCCTCTTCATCACTTTTGTACCAATCCATCCCGAGGGTAATGCGATCATTTTGAAAATCGACAACTTCATTGTCGTCGCATAATCCCGGGGGCAGAGGGATGCATTTTCCATGGATGTAGTTACTTTCTTCGGTGAGATACTCGTCTTCCTCGTCGCTATCCCATATATCATTGATATCTGGTGATGTTTCAACAATTACGATAGTGGGGACAGGATTACTTGTCATTAAGATCAATAGAGATGGGTCATGACAATATTGATCCTCAGAGATAGTTTGAACTCTATTTAATGGGCTATCTTGATTGTTAGGCTTCTCTCCCATTGGAGGAATGGGGAGTTTGCCTTCATCGATCATGTCTTGAAGGGCGTGCTTTAGTCTGTAATAGTCCTCCGTTTTGTGCCGTTCGCTCTATGGTACTTGCATTAAGAATTATTTTCCCAACAAGGACCTTTTTTTATCTTCTTCTGGATCGGGAGGTGGTTCAATAGGGAACGATGCACCTTTTGAGTTTATACGATCAAAAGCAGTGGCACATGACATGCCTATTGGAGTGAATGTCCTCCTTGAATTCTTTCGAAAGATTTGTTTGGTGCCTCAAGAAGGTTCGCCTCTCCATCTTTAGATCGAAGTGGATCCGTAATTTTTTTTTTCTTGGTATTATTACCTTGATAACGATCGTTTTCATTTTGGGCAGTTTTTAACATGTCATCTTCAATTTGAAGACCTATATTGTATAGCTTAGTGAATCTTTCGGTACCTAAATACTCGAGATGAATTTTGTACTTAGGAAACAAGTTGTCGACGAAGATGCTGATGAGGCCTTTTTCAGCAGGTCTGGAAACCATGTTAGCAGAATTTTCCCTCCACCTATTAAGGTAGGTGGTAAAGCCTTCATTGTTCTCGTGTTTCAGGACTTCCGATTCCCTTAATGACGTTTGGATTACATTATTTTGTTCGTATTGCTTCATTAAATCTCTAGTGATATTACCCCATGATTCAACATGTTTGGGGTCCACGAAATAGAACCAGTTTTGACAGACAGGGTCCAACAACATCGGAAATACCGTTGGATAGAGTTTAGGGTCCACAAACTTAATGATCAGAATGGCCTTAATGTCCCTCAAGTGGTACTTGGGTTTTTTTAGTAGGTTTGAACTTAGGAAAGTCATTCGCGGAAAACGTTTCAGGCAGTTTTCCTATGAATTTGTTGTTCTCATCTAAATCGATGTAGGACTACTTATTGGTGACTTTTTGACCAACATTCTCCATTTGTTTGGTGAATCCAGCATTTTCGCCACTTTCAACTTAGTGCAGATGGAGAGTGACCTCCTCCAATTTCTTACACAGTCGCTCGATGACACTATTCAACTCGGTAATCTTTTCATCACCCATACTTTCTTCAACAATTAGTCGCGTTGCACCTGTTTGAAGGATCGAGATATTCTTAAACGTGAACGAGCTAATGGATATGTTTTCTCGATCGTCCTATTTGACAAGTATCCCTTGATTTAGGACTTACCTCAAAAATGGACAAGGAAAGAAATGAAGATGAAGGAGAGAATGTTTTTAAAATAGAGCTTTGTCAAAAGATGTTATTTTTTTTAATTCGTTCTAAATTCATGCCAAAAGGAGGAGATTGCAAGGAAGTTGAGTTTGTGTACGAAAGTGTAGAATAATGTTTTGGATTTTGTGATTATGGATTTTATGACAAGCGTTATGTGGTGATATTTATGTGATGATGTATGGAATGGGATATGATTTCATTGACATTAGTGTGAGGGTATGGAATAGTGAATTGGTAAGAGTCTTTCACGAATAAAAGTGAAGTTTTAAAATAAGAAGGATAAGTTTTGAAAAAAAAATTAAATAGATAGATGGGGTAAAGATAGATAAGGTATGTTGTTGGGAGGATAGTAATATCTGACTTTTTTCAAAAAAAAAATGAAAATAAAAAGGGAACTCCTAAACATGAATGTTCACTTAAATGAGACTTGATGACTGTGGAAAGCTAAAGAAAGAAGAAGACTCCTATTTTTTAGGTAAAATTATACTCGAGACGTTCTGAAAAGTCAATAACTCTAATGCATGCAGACAAGAAAATGATGCAGAATTGGCCACCACAATGTCTTAAGTGACGAAAAACGTGAGATGTAGAAACAACACGTACGCCACATAGCAAAAGTGTGTGGCACAGTGGTGTGTGTATGGCGCATGACTAATGCGTCAGGTGCACCCTCATGTGCTCCCACACACGTTTTCATGGCAATTTAGGCGATGTTTTAACGGATTAAGCATAATTTCAAGACACGATAATTTTCATAATGACAACAACGATTTTGTCAAACTAATATTGACACAAACTTGTTTTCTCAGACTTGAACAAAGGTCAAAAGAATAATAAACATGGGATGAATAGACTGCGTACTGCGTGCTGCGTGCCGGCTATTTTAATGTCTTTGGTGCACTACTATGCGACATGCGTATTGGCAACTTTAAGAAGGTTCGGGTGAGAGCGACGATTAGTTTTAGACGCGATTTAAATTTTATAGGCCAAAAAAATATCAAAATGTTAACAAAATATTAGTAGGCAAATATTGCAATCACAAATGTGAGGTAACATGGATGTAAGAGTTCTCGACCTGAAGTCCAATTCTACATTAAACTATTGGTCACGTTTAGGTTAAGGCTGAAACGATCCATGACTAAGAGATTGATCGCACTCTAGTTCTCAAGTAAGGAATGAACAATAGAACAATGCCATGATATGATATGTTTGTTTATAACTAAGATCCAACACTATCGCTTAAGAAGGTCTTTGGAAGGACAAAGCGCAAACCCCCGGGAGTGACCTTACACATAAAAAAAGAATGAATCGTATATTTCAAGTTTCACCACTCACTTTTAATTGTTTTTTTAGCCAATTCGCCAAATTGTAGACGTGGATTTTTTTCGCCTACCGCGCTGTGAGCGCGTTTTTGAAGTCGCCAACAATTTGTTAAAGTAAGACTCATAAACCTGCTAATTGGATGTTGAAACTGTAAGGACATCTTAAGGATTATCCAATGTACCTTTCCCCATGTTAGATGTGTACAAGTATGCAGTGAATAGTGTTTCTATATAAGAAAAAGTCAATTATTCATATTACCTCAACTGATATCCTAACACGAGATTTTGCTACTTGAAATCTTCTTCCACTATTTTGCTTAATCACACTACGTCAATTATTCTTCCACTATATATATATAAGTCGTAATATTAATATTAATTACTACGTATATATTTAGTTTTGGTTAGGCTATCTATTTAACAAAGATTTGAGTAGTAAGGACCGTGGTGGCTGTCGATGCAAAGAATCAATGTGGTAGACTTGGTTACTTGAAAAACATATCGCAATGAGTGTCCAATGAAAGCTATAACAATAAGGAAATATAGTCATTTATCATAGAACAAATAATAGGTGAACTTAATTATCGAATAATAGAAGTAAATCAGGTTTAACAAACATGCTTTTCAAAATACTAGATAAGAATGATCTGATGAACTCCTAAACGACAAGATGCTTTGAAACTCATATCGATGTAATATTTCACTTCGAACTTTGTTTTTTAAGCAATTGTCATCTCGTAATATGTTTGGACATAACCAACCAAAAATTATTGGGTGACTTCATGTTCCAATCAATTCAATGTATAATAACCTAAGAAATCATATTGATTAAATTTAAAAATCTATACTTATTATGGAAGTTGAATTAAAAACTAATTAATTAAACATACATAATGTGCATTACAATCGCAAACTATTATGACCTTGTGCATTGGTGCGGTTTTCATGTGTAAAGAATCCACTTATTCTCAAGCTAGAGGTTTTGCGAGGCCTTACTATTCCATACTTTTGGTCATATTAGTGAACTAGCATTTTACCCAATGATAACACTTTGGCAGTTCGTTCACTTCCATCACGGAGCATATCAGCTAAAACATCCAACAACAATGTCAAACTAGAGTCCGTCCAACCAGCTTTCGACTTAATGATGAAGAGTGTTATCACAGCGACATGTTTGGTGTACTTTGTACAACCGGGATACAACGACTTTTCAGCAGCCTCAGACATAGACTCAAGAGTATGTGGTCATTTACACGATTGGTCTTTAACCTCGTGTATCATCTCGTCTACCCAATCCCTATCATCATTCACATACTCTTCATCCCACTTCTCATTTACGACCTCATCAACGAGCTCTAAATCCTTCTTTTCTTCACATACATCGCTCATTACCCTAGAGCTTCCCTTCCTCACCATGCCAAACCCATACGTGGTATTGAGGCCTAAACCCACGACGAAAGACATGCTCCTTAAGCAAATGTATACTTCTAACCTTGCTCACAATTCCACAATTGACACAAGGACAATACAAGTCGACTGCTCCAAATCTCATATGGAGAAACATACATATGTTAGTTCACCATAAACTACATTATAACAGATCTCATATGGAGAAACATACATACGTTATCTAGCTCATCAACAGATCAAACAAAAAAACAAGTAAAATTAAACTAGTTACCTATTAATACCAATGACGAGAAATGAAGAGAAAAAAGATAATTGAATTTATTTGCGTTTCTTAGCCTCTTTTTCCTACAATTAACAAAACCCACATTGCACATTGATCACATTATATTAATTAAGAAAAGCAAAACTAACTACAAACCTAGATTAATTCACCATAAACTACATTAATCACATAATACAACCCTCCCCAACCCCACCCCCTAAATTCACTCTTACCTTAAATCAACTAGTTATAATTAAAAATCAACTTGTTCCAAACATTTTTAGTACATTATTCCATTAATGTTAATCAACAAAACCATGTCGATTTCGGAATTTTTTTAAAAAAAATCAGAAAAGAATCACTTGCATTAATGTTTTGGAAAGTAAAAAAAAATTTGAAAAAGAGGAGAGAGAGTGAGAGAGGGGAATTATCGGAAGAAAAGGAAAAAATGTTGTGGTGGTGGCGGTGCTGCATTGTAGTGGTGGCGGCGCTGCATCGTGGTGGTCGTGCGTTAATGCATGCAACCTAATAGTAAAATCCACCCACAAAGAGACGATGTCGTGGTTTTTCGGCGTTAGGGCTCCAGTGAGTGGGAGGACAAGACATTGCAGTGCTCTGACGTTAGTTAGGGCTCTGATGATTGATTGAGAGGGAATGAATGAGTGAGAGCGAGGGAAATTCGAGCGAGAAAGTGAGAGGGAATTTTGTACGTGCAATTTTAGTAACATGAAGGGATGTGTATCCCTTCACCGCAGCCCTTCAAAACCGAAGGGCTGCAGTTTTGACCCTTCACTAATAATTAGCTCTGCACCGCAGCCCTTCAAAAACGAAGGGTTGTGATTTTTTGGCTAATCGCAACCTTTTATTCTTAAGGGATGTGTTTTTTAAAAACGTTACCCTTCCATTTTTTCATCTAGTGCAATGTGGTGACCAAGTCCATGTAATATTCTTGTCGGCATGCATCAAAGTCATTGACTGTTCAGAACATCTTGTGTCTAATTGCACCTAGAATTAAAGAGAATTTTTTGTTTTGTTTTAGAGTTCTACTATCATTAGGTCTTATCTAGATTAACGTTCATTTTAGGGTTTTAGTGTTTTTTTTTTTGAGAAAGTTGCATATGCTTATCCCCCCAACAACTTACCCCATCAATTTTTTATTTTTTTAAAAAAAATCATCGCTCCTATTTTAAAACTTCATTTTTATTACTTAAAGACACTTGCCAAATAATCATTATCACATAATGATCACCACATAGTCATTGCCTTACAATCCATAACATCAAAAATATCATTGTCCATTCCCTCCACAAAATAAATTCCCTTCCATAAACATCCCATAAAATCTAATATATGATCATCCATTTCCCTCTAAAAAATAGATTTCTTTCAATAAATATCCTCTCATTTTGGCAACAGTTTCTGGTATTTCCCTAGGAACACTACAAGAGGGGGGTAAATTGTATGTGTAGAAATAAACGTAACTTTTTGCAGAAATTTAAACTTAAACAAATAAACAATCTAGAGGAACACAAGGGATTTTTACGAGGAAAAACTTCTTGGACCCAACAAGAAGAAACAACCTCGACCACTACGGATTTTTAAATCAACTCTTTCACTAATTAGGCCAAACAACTTTGTTACAACCTAATTCTATTCTCGAGCCACACCTTGAGTTCCTAAACTCAAGTTCCTGAGCCATTGTTCCCTTAACAATAGTTCCTCTTAACTTCACTCGAAGTTTTCTTACTCTTACTAGCTTTACTCAAAGCTTCTCTCTTACAGAACTTCACTCAAAGTCCCCTTACCCCAAAAACCAAAATACAATTGATCGAAATAAGCTTAGTGGAATTAGAGTAAGTAAGCAAAGAATAAATGGCTATTATAAGAGAATGAAGGCACTAACACTTAATTAGTTAAACTCACTTAATTACTTAGTCAGACACACTTTGGAACTTATTTAGACTTCAATATTTATAGTAACAATAATGTAGAACGTGGGAATTAAAAACTGTGTTCGTGTCTAATACCATTATCCCATGATGTTCCTTGTTTAACCCATAAAGAGCTTTATCAAGCTTGTAGATATGGTTTGGGAGATTATTGTTTTCATAGCCTGGGGGTTGTTCAACATATACATCTTCATTTAAATAGACATTTAAAATGCACACTTAACATCCATTTGATATAATTTAAATCCCATGTAAGCAGCAAATGCAATTAGAATTCTAATGGCTTCTAATCTAGCTACAGGAGCAAAGGTTTCTTCATAGTCTATTCCTTCTTGTTGATTATAACCTTTTACTACAAGTCTAGCTTTGTTCTTACAGTGGTTCCATATTCATCTAGTTTGTTCTAAACACCCATTTTAAGCCAATTACTTTTTGTTGTTTAGATGAGGGAACTAGATGCCATACCTTGTTTCTTTCAAACTCATTTAATTCAGCTTGCATGCAGTAATCCAATCAGAGTCAGTTAAGGCTTCTTCATGATTTCTTGGTTCCATCATTGATAGGAACGCATGAAATGCACAAAATTCCTTAACTGAGATCTAGTTTGCGTACCTTTGGATATGTCGCTGATTATGAGTTCCATGGATGTGACTTTTGTTGTTCCAAGGTTTTGGTTGAAACTCTCTTATAGGAACATGTTGTTCCTCAGAGTTCCTTGAGTAGATGAGGAACTCTGATCAGTTGTTCCTCTGTTAGCCTCGGTACTCAGTTCCTTCATTTGAGGAACAAGAACATCTTCTCCTCCTTGAGGAACAGGAACATCATTGATGTATTATTTCAATTCCTCGTTCCTTTCCTCTTTACTTCTTCTTCTTCTTTGAATCTGCATTTTTCTACTTGGTTGTACCAACCCAATCTCATAGTCATCAACCTGTATGCTTGGATGTATTTGTCAGATTCATCAAAGATTACTGTGAATCTTTCTTCAACACACATAGTTCTTTTGTTATATACTCTATAAGCTTTACTATGTGAGAGTATCCTAAAAATTTGCTTCATCACTCCTTGCATCAAATTTTCCAAGATTATCTTTTCCATTATTATGCACATAACATTTGCACCAAATGTTCTAAAATAGTGATATTTGGTTTCTTTCCAAATAAAGTTCATAAGGAGTTTTTTAATGATAGGTCTCATCATGGCACGATTAATTATGTGACAAGCAGTATTAACAGCTTCAGCCCAAAAGTTCCTTGGAAGTTCACTAGCAATTAACATGGTTCTAGACATTTCCTCCAAAGTTCTATTTTTCCTTTCTACAACACCATTTTGTTGTGGTGTTCTAGGGGCAGAAAAATTATGATCTAGGCCATTATCTCTGCTTAAGTCATCAAATTTATAATTTTCGAATTCTTGCCATGATCTGATCTAATGTGCATTATTTTATGCCACTTAAGTTTTGAACTCTTTTAGCAAAGACAAGGAACTCATCATAAGTTTCATCTTTACTAGTGAGAAAAATAACCCAAGTATACCTAGAGTAGTCATCTACAATACAAGTACATACCTCTTTCCACTTCTGCTTTGAATTCTCATGGTCCACATAAGTCCATATGAATTAATTCTAATGGTTTAGTGGTACTTACAATCGTTTTAGATTTGAAAGAGGATCTTACTTGCTTACCTCGTGCACATGCATCACAAACTTGATCAATATGAAATTTTATGGATGGTAATCCTAAAACAAGATCTTTTGATCTAAGTTTCTCAAGTAATGAAAAGCTAGCATGTCCTAGACGCTTGTGCCAAAGAAGTGAATCATCTTCAATAACACTAAGACAAGTTAAATTGATTTGAGGAACAAGGTCAGATCCACAATGTATGTGTTCCCTTTCCTTGTTCCTTCCAATATAACCTTCTTAGTTTTAATGTTGATGATCAAGCATTTTTCTTATCAAATTTTACAGTATTTCCTTGTCACAGAATTGAGAAATGCTTAATAGATTATGTTTTAGACCTTCAACTAAAAATACATTTTCAATGGAGTGTAGTGGTGACTTACCAACCTTACCCATGCCAACTATGTTACCTTTCTTATTATCACCAAATGTTACACTTCCACCTTCATAGGTTGTGAGTGAGAGAAACTTGTTTTGTCTCCTGTCATGTGCTTGGAACAACCACTATCGAGATACCATGTGTTGTTCCCCCTCACTCCAACCTGCAAAAATCAACTAGTTGTTAGTTGTAGGAACCCCTCTTTCGTGGGTTCCTGTTCTTGACTAGGATTTGTTTTGACAACCCATTTTTTTACTTATTTCACATTTTTCCCAATCATTCAGATTTTAGTTGACATTGATTTATGTAATGACCTACCTTCCACAATACATACAAAATTTTCACTAGGTAGATCAACATATTTCTTTGTCTTGTTCCTTTTCTTGTAGTTTTCAAAACCAAGACCTTCTTTCTTTTGGTCTGTGGTTTCTCAATCCACTTAGGAACACCATGATTTTGCCTCTGTTCCTTGCGACAACCAGTTCCTTTTTAAGATTACAGATCTGTTCCTTTAAAAATTTTTTCTTTATTAATTTTTCAATCTCAGATCTGTATCCTTTCAAAGGGTTGATCTTATATCAAAGGAACTCAGAACAGGGACAAACTCCTTCAAGTGTGAAATCTCTAAATTAATTAGATAATTTTCATTTTTCAAACTTTCATATAATTCTTTGATTTTTAAGTTTTTTCAAACAAATCAAAGAATCTTAGTTTCAACATCAGTTCTCATTTTCTTAAGCCATTCTATGTGTTCCTTGCAGACCTTTAAGGCTTGTTCCGTTTGTTCACGTTTTTCACGTTCATCTCTACATTCAAGAATTGCATCATAAAGAAGATCATATATTTCAGGCCTAGTTTTACAATCTAAGTCTGACTCAAGACCATGTTGACTTACCTCAACTTTTTCTTCATCTTCTTTTTCGTCAATGTTTGCCATGAGGCAAAGGTTTGCTGTTTCTTCAGTTTGTTGTTCCTCTTCTTCTTCCGTCTCTGAATCTCCCCAAGCAGCTATCATAGCTTTGCGCACATTTGCCTTAGAGAAAGGTGACTTTGATTCTTTGTTCCTTTCAGCAAAGCGTTCCTTGTTCCTTTCTTTGGTTTTGTCATTTTCCCAAAGAGGACATTCCTTGATGAAGTGATCTGTACTACCACATTTATGACAAGCAGCTTTGTTAGAAAATTTCTTAGTTTTACCTTTGAAGTTTCCATTCTTCATGTTCCTATACATCTTTCGAAATTTTCGAACCATGAGGGCTGCTTCTTCTTCTTCTGAGTCCGAATCATCTTCATCATCTGCTTTGAGAGCAATTGATTTTGATTTGGAGCTTTCACCATATTCAGTATCAAGGTGAAGCTCATGAGTCATAAGTGACCCTGCCAGCTGTTCTAAGTTGAACTTAGTGAAGTCTTTTGTTTCTTGAAGAGCAGTGACTTTAGCCATCCATCTGTCCTTAGGAAGACTCCTAAGAACCTTTCGAACCTGTTCCTCAGATGAAATAAACTTTCCAAGAGAAGCCAACTCATTAATAATGTTAGTAAAACGAGTAAACATGTCTCGGATGCTTTCTTAGTTTCATGCAGAACAGTTCATATTGATTCATAAGTAAATCAATTTTGATCTTTTAACTTCATTAGTTCCTTCTGGGTTACTTCTAGTAAATCCCATATTTGCTTTGCGGATTTGCATCCCATGATCCTATTATGTTCATGGGGTCCAAGTCCACAATGCAATAGTTTAATAGCCATGGCATTTACTTCCATTTTTTCAAAATCAGATTTGTCATAATCAGAGAGGGGTTTTAGAGTTACCTCATTTTTGTCATTTGTAGTTGTGACTTCGAAATCACCAACTTCAATGACTCTCCATACCTGATAGTTTTCAGCTTGATGAATATCTCCATGCGGTTCTTCCATAGTTGTAGTACTTCCCATTGAACATAGGAGGCCTTTGAGTGGAATAACCTTCTTCAAGTTTCTCGGTGGTATTCATTGTTCCTTGGATCTTTTCTCAATAGGGTTTCCTATCTTACGTGAGTTCTAGCTCTGATACCAATTGTTATTTCCCTAGGAACACTACAAGAGGGGGGGTGAATTGTAGGTGTAGAAATAAACGTAACTTTTTGCGGAAATTAAAACTTAAACGAATAAACAAGCTAGAGGAACACAAGGGATTTTTACGAGGAAAAACTTCTTGGGCCCAACAAGAAGAAACAACCTCGACCACTAGGGATTTTAAACTCAACTCTTTCACTAATTAGGCCAAACAACTTTGTTACAACCTAATTCTAACTCGAGCCACACCTTGAGTTCCTAAACTCAAGTTCCTGAGCCACTGTTCCCTTAACAGCAGTTCCTCTCAACTTCACTCGAAGTTTTCTCACTCTACAAGCTTACTCAAAGCTTCTCTCTTACAGAACTTCACTCAAAGTTCCCTTACCCCAAAAACCAAAATACAATTGATCGAAATAAGCTTAGTGGAATTAGAGTAAGAAGCAAAGAACAAATGGCTATTATGAGAGAATGAAGGCACTGACACTTAATTAGTTAAACTCACTTAATTACTTAGTCAGACACACTTTGGAACTTATTAGACTTCAATATTTATAGTGAACATAATGAGAACGTGGGATTAAAACTGTGTCATGTTAATCCATTACCCATGATGTTCCTTCCCTAAGGAACACGTTCTTACACATCCCATGATCCATGATCCTTTTGAACGTGGATATTTTGTATTGCATCCTAGATTATAGGAGTTCTTGAGCTTTATCAGTTCAATTTTAAAAACAATTTTAATTTAAAACTGAATTTAATCTTTAAGAAAATATATCTTTTAAATAAATCTTTAAAAACCGGAATATAATTTTCTTATCTTTTTCAAAAAACAAAATCTTTTCCTTAAAAGATTTTCTACTAAAACTGATTTTTCTTAGAGAAAAACGTTTCCTATTATTTAGGCATGACTTACTCAACTTTATAATTGAACGTTATACTGCTTCATCTAAGTATAGTTCCTTTTAATTGTTAAGTTCCTTTAACAATTCGTTAGTGCCATTAGTTTGTTCCTTAGAAAGGAACAAACTCTATTCTCAAATAAGACTACCAATGTTCCTTACCAACTTACTTTTCCTTTACAATGGAACTAGAAAATAAAACGCCTTGCTTTTATTCTTCTTGATCCAATGCTGCTCCAGTATCAACTTTAAGAACACTTCACTTAGTCTTTGAAATCTCCTTACTTCTCCTTGACTTAGTATTCTCTTTGTTCCTTACAATGATACCTTAAAAATCATACACTTAAATAACTCATTAGTTCACTACTTAGTTTGCATCTTTGTTCCTTTGTCATCATCAAAACTAGGGTTCAACAGTTTCAAACAAATTAAAAAGATCTTTAAAAAAATATTTCGAAAATACTATTTTTCTTTGCTATTTTCATTTCATACCCTATCAATTTTTGGAGCGATTCCTAAGTCAACATGTCGTTGTCAAAGAAGGTAATCGAGAGAACGTTTTCGATAGGTCGTTCACGTGAGCCAAAGTCTAAACCTGTTCAAGCAGCTGAAACACGGTTAATTTTTGAACTAAGTATGCGTGATGAAAAGGTTACTAAGCTGATGACTAATATCATCGAACAAATGGCTAAGAACTTGGTTGAGGTCACTCTCCGTCTGTACCAAGTTGAAAGTGAAGAAAATGTTGTATTCACAAAATAAATGGAAAACATTGTTAAAATAGTTACCAATAACGAGTCCTACTTCGATTTGGATGACAACAATAAATTCAAGGGAAAAATGCCTAAAACTTTTTCCATGAGTGACTTTCCTAAGTTAAAACCTACTGCCAATTCTAAGTACCGCTTGAGGAACTTCAAGGGCACTGTGATAATTAAGTCTTTAGATCCTGCACTTTATCCAACGGTATTCCCGAGATCGTTGGACACTGCATGTCAAAACTAGATCTACTCCCTGGACTACGAACATGTTGAAACATGCGGTGATATCACGAGACAGTTCATGAAGCAATATGAACATAACATTGTAATCCAAACCTTACTAAAGGAATTGGAAGTACTGAAGTAGGATAACAACGAAGGCTTTACCACCAACCATAATAGGTGGAGGAAAAATTTTACGTACATGATCTCCAGACTTACCGACGAGGATCTCGTCCGCATCTTCGTCAACAACTTGTTGCCTAAGTACAAAACTCATCTCGAGTACTTGGGTATCAATAATTGCACTAACCTATACGACATAGGTGTACAAATCGAAGATGACTTGTTGAAAAATGCCCAATATGACAATCGTTATGGGCAATAACAAGAAGAATGATTATGGATGCACTTCTAAAGGTTGAGAGGTGAACCTTCTTGATGCACTCCGAAGACCCTTAGCTTGTAGATGACTGTAAGGAGGACATCCACTCCAATAGAGATGTCGTATGCCATCGCTTTTGATCGTCTCGATTAAAAGGGTGCTCTATTTCCTATTAGACCAACACCTGATCCGGAAGATAGGGTCAAGAATTCTTATTGTAAATACCATAGAGGGAATGGTCATAAAACGAAGAATTGCTACACGCTAAAGCATGTCATTCAAGATATTATCTTCGAGGATAACCCAATTTCTAGTTATCTTCGAGGATCAATGATGTAATGATCCATCCTGTCTTATCGTACCAAAAGGGGATCTTATCCCCACCACCATCGTTCCTGAAATGACACCAAATATCAACAGTATTTAGAATAGTGACGAGGAATTAAGATGACTTTGTCACATAAAAAAATTGACTACATCCGGGGAACATGCATCCCTCCACCTCTGGGATTATACGACAACGAAGGAATCATTGATCCCCAAACCAATCGCATCACTTTAGCGATGGATTGGTATAAAAACGACGAGGAGGAATCTCAATGAGTGCTTACCAGAACTAGAAGGCTAGCTCAGCCAGTTCAAGATAACCCTCCCAATTTGTCTGCATCTCTTGAAGAGGTTCTTCGCAAAGAGAACACTCTCATTCGGCAGCTCATGAAAATAAAAGTTGAAATTAATATTTGGCAAATAATAGCTTCCTCTCATAAGCATCGCATGGCATTACTGAATGCCCTGACGAAGATGAATGTGTCATCTGACATCTCATCTGAAGGGTTGGTCAGTTTCCTAACGGCTAATAAGCAAATCCAAGGAAATATTATTTCCTTTACTGATAACGACCTTCCTTTTGAAGGAAACAAGCACAACAAGCCTTTGTATCTTATTGTAGAATGCACGAGTATGAATGTCCCCATGACATTAGTAGACAATAGATCTGCCATTAATGTGTGTTCATTGTGAATTTCACGCTGCCTTGGCTTTAAAGATAGGGATTTCAATCCTTGTCATCAAGGCATCCCTGCTCACGACAATTCCCGTCGTGAATCCTTCGGAACTATAGCCCTAAACATCTCTATGGGGGTTATAGAAAAGTGCACAATCTTCCACATCATTGATATTAAGGCCTCATTTGAACTACAACTAGGATGACCATGGCTTCATGAGCTTGGTGCATTCCCATCTTCCTTGCATCAGAAGGTCAAGAAGATTGCAGACGACCTTCCTATAACTCTTGATGCCTATACCATGGAAGTACAAGTAATCGACAAACCTCTCATTTACATAGACCATGATGAAGATGATGAGGATTTACGAGGATTCGTTTTCGAAGAGGTGGCCCTTATTGAGGATGACATGACACCCTTTGACTTTGATTGCTTCTCGAACCTAGAAGTCAACTATATCAAGCATACGAAAGGACATTTCCCTATCATGTCACTAGGTAGTAAGAAGTCTAGAACACCTCATGTCACTGATTTCAAATCAGTGGATAATCTGTTTGGCTTAGGATAGAAACCCACGTGGAAGGAGCTCAAAGAGGGTATTTCACAACGGATGACGTATCGCTATACCAAAGACACGGACAATATCAATTTTCCTCCCTATCAATCCACTCTGAATGGGAAATCTCTAAGGGAATGAGTGAATTATCCACGGTATCAGTTCCCTGAACCACGCTATCAGGCTTAGAAGGGAGTAATATACCCCGGTTTTTAAATAATCCTAGATTGTCACATTCTAGAAGAATGGATTCCTGATATCAAAATTAAACAAGTTCATGGAAGACTGTTTAGACTATAGGCATTGGGACATCTATTTGGTCAAGACGAGTCGAATGCTCAAATAATACTGCTCATATCCAGGTTGTGTTGAAGATCGAGGACTTTGACCCTTTTATGCTAATCACTCTCGCAACTGGCACCTCACAAGGATGAAGGAAAACCATCAAGTTGACGACACCAAATTAAAAGAAGATGAATTTGACCACGGGCGAAGGACGGATATTCGAGGAGTCTGAGTCTGAGTAAGAGTCTAAGTTTGAGTCTGTTGAATATAGCGTCCAATTTGGACTGTGTCTAACCATGTCGATTATAGTGTCCAAGTAGAGTGTTTAAATTCTGCTGAGTCATTGTACAATTCTATGATTTTCGATTTCAATAATAGGAATTCCTTTGCTTATGACTTGTGCACTATCTCTACTTCCTCTCGTCCTTCTCCTTCCGATTGCAACAATGAATCTGAAAAAGAAATAATAAAAAAAGTGAAAGAAACCAAAAAAATTAATCTTTCTGACAATAATGAACCAAAGCAGGTAAGAATTGGATGGGAGCGGACTCAGTTAATCAAAATGTTAGTTGAATATATCGACTTTTTCGCATGGTCCTACCAGGACATGCCGGACATTAATCAAGAAATTGCCTAACATACAATTCCCTTAATCAAAGCGATGAAACCTGTCAAATAGAAGTTGCATGCGTAGAATGAAGCCAGACGTGGCTATACAAATTAAACAAGAAGTCATTAAACAATTGAAAACATGTTTTATAAGAGTAGCAATTTATCCTGACTGGATTGCTAAGGTTGTCCCAATGCCTAAAAAGGATGGGAGACTTAGGATGTGCGTTGATTATAGAGACCTCAATAAAGCAAACCCTAAAGACGGCATTCCCATACATCACATTAACGTCCTAGTAGATAACACCGCCAATAATGCCTTTCTCTCCTTTATGGATGGGTATGCAGGGTATAATCAAGTAAAAATGGTGGAGGAGGATATGTAGAAGACTAACTTCATCACACCGTGGGGGGACCTTTTGCTCTACCGTTATTCCTTTCGGGTCAAAAAATGTTGGGCCACTTATCACAGAACTGCAACCACCCTACTTCATGATATGATTCACAAAGAGGTATAAGTCTTCGTAGATGACATAATAGTTAAGTCCAAAAAATAGGGAGCGACACCATACCGCCCTTAAGAAGTTTTTTATGAGACTTCGTAAATACAATATGAGACTTAACCCACAAAAGTGCTTCTTCGGGGTCACTTATGGGAAACTCATAGGTTATCTCATCAGTTCTAGAGGTATTAAAATCGGCGCTACTAAAATAACAGTCATCATGATAATGGCTCCGCCTAAGAATGAAAAACAGATTAGCGGGTTCTTATGTAAAATCCAACATATTAGTAGGTTCATCTTTAAGTTCACCATGGTGTGTGACCCCATCATTGAAAAGCTTAAAAAGAGTCTGGTTGTCGAGTGGGACGAGGATTGCCAAAAAGCCTTTGACAAAATCAAAGAGTATTTATCCAACAAACTGGTCTTCGTACCTGCCTTTCCAGACATTCTACCTTTGATGCTTTATTTGATCATGACCAAAACCACAGTCGGGGATATGTTAGCACAAGAGGTTAGGGGAAAGAGTGCATTATTTACTACCTTTGTAAAAAGCTCTTAGACTACGAATTCCGCTACACCCCTTTAGAAAAACTTTGCCTCGCCCTAGTTTGGGCCACTAAAAAAATTCGACATTATATGCTTACTCAAACAATCCATATAATGTCACGATTAGATTCTCTTAAGTTCTTGTTCGAAAAGCCAACTCTTAACGGTAGACTCTCCCACTAGGTAGCCATGCTAGCCGAATTTGACTAAAAATTCATTCCCCACTAATCCATTAAAGGCAATGTTATATCAGAATTTTTAGCACATTTCCCTGTCACTGAATCTCGCGAAGAGTACGAATATCCTGATGAAGAGTTTCTCATGACAGAAGATGAAAGTTGGGCACTATACTTTGATGGTGCTTCAAACAAAAAGGGATGTGGCATAGAGGTACTCATGGTATGACCTGAACGCGAACACACTCCTCTATATGTTAAACTCGACTTCGATGTTACCACTAACGCAACCGAGTATGAAGCATGTATCATAGGGCTCTGGGTCGAAGTATCCATTGACATTAGGAACTTTAGGGTATATCGTGATTTGTCTTTGATCATCAATATAATCTCCAAACGATGGAAAGTTAGAAATGAAAGCCTCCTGCAATATCAAGCCCATTCGGAAGCCATAGTCGATCAAATACCTGAAATACAATACACATATCTTCTCTGAGAAGAAAACTAGTTTCCCGACACAATGGCCCGTTTGCCCTCCATGATTAGGATTTCTCGCAACATGGTAGAAATACCTCTTGTCATTGAGAGAAGGCAAGAGCCTTGGTTTACCGACATACTCAACTACCGAACTAATAAAGGATACCCACCTGAAGCTTCAACGGAAGCCCATCGTGCCTTAGGGCTCCTAGCCTCCCCATATAACGAATATAATGGGATACCATACAAAAGAACACCACAAGATGTACACCAGCTTTATATTGTTAAACCAGACACCATAACCGTTATAGATCAAGTCCAAAGTGGAATCAGTGGCACACACATGAACGGATGCATGTTAATAAAAAAGATCATTCTCTTAGGCTATTACTTGACCACAATAGAAAAATATTGTTACCTTTATGCCAAAACTTGTCCAAAATGCCAACTATATTTTAACTTACAACACGTCTCACATTCACTATTTTATACCTTTATGTCACCTTGGTCGTTCTCCACTTGAGGCATCGACATCGTTGGCAAAATCTCACCACTTGGCACAGGGGGGGTGAATTAATCGTTGTGACCATAAACTACTTTACTTAGTGGTTAGAAGGGGCATTATATGCCAAATTGACGGCCAAACATGTAGCCGCCTTTTTAGAAAAGACCATTATTTGTCATTATGGAGTTCCCCACAATATCATAATGATAAAAACACATATTTCCATGCTAAGTGTGAACATGTCCTCTCCAAATATAGCATCCAACACCATCGATCCTCTCCATATCGACCCCAAGGTAATGGTGATGTAGAGGTTGTCAACAAAAATATTAAGGTTGTTATTGAGAAAATGACTGGAAACTAAAAGGATTGGCCAGATACATTACATTTTTCCCTATTGGGATACTGTACTTCTATTTGAACATCCACCGACCCCACACCTTATTCCCTTGTTTATGGAGTAGAGGTTGTTTAACCTATCAAATTAGAAATACCATCCCTCAGCATCGTCCTAGAAAGTCAAATCCCTGAAGTTGACTGGGTAAAACTTAGATTTGAAGAGCTTATCATGCTCGATAAAAGGCGATTAGCTGCCTTGCATCATGTACAAATTTATCAAAATCGTATCGCATGAACTTTCAATAAGAAGGTCAAACCCCAAAACATAAAAGAGGGTGACTTAGTGTTCAAGGCATTCCGGATTAATGTTTTAAATCCTGAGGTAATTTCATACCTACCTAAGCTGGTCCATATATTGTCAAAACAATCCTATTTGTTGGCGCAACCTAACTTATTAAAATGGATGACACTGGATTTCATGATCAAACTAATCTTGATTAACTAAAGAAATTTTATGTGTAATACACAACTAATTCATTTATTAGTAAAATGTTATCCAATTTTTTAGCATGAACTACGTGCGGCCTGAATCCTACTTGGATATGTAGGCAACCTTAGTCAAGGTTCAACCCTTTTAATAATTAAAACCTCCTTTTGATTTGAAGTGCGTAGTAGGCCGTGGATAGTCATCCATAGTACAACGCTTACCTTCGGCTCATCATAAATGCCCAATAAGCCCTTGGCCACCAATGGCCGGGAAGCATAGGAGGCGCCCGAAGGCAGCATGTCGGCAAACGGGCTAATCAAATTTCCAAACGATGTCATGTAGGGGTGTAAGTGGATTGGACTGGAGTGGACTTTGCCAAATCCAAATCCAGTCCAAAGTTTTTTGGACTCGAGAAATTGAGTCCAAGTCCGATCCAAATATTTTTTGAGTCCAGTCCAATCCAGTCCGATAATTTTTTCTTGAGTCCGAATCCAGTCCAGTCCAGTCCACAAATTAGATGCAATGATTCAATCATCAATATCCACAAATTAGATTGAAAGCTTATATTAAAGTGAAATACTATGAATAAAAAGTTGAATTAGATGCTTACCTTGATCTAAGTTGAGAGGAAGCCGAGAGACTGAGAATTAATCTGAGGGAGAAATAGAGAATGTGAGAGTCGAGACAGCGAGTTAGAAAGAAAATGAAGAGTAAGAGGAAATGAGTAATAAGGATTGAGGAGTGAAGTGAGATAGAATTAGTCGGCTACTCGCCTACTATTGCAGTACTACTAGTATAATTTACTTATTGAACAAATGGAGCTAAGTACAATAGTCTGGCGCCAACTAAAATTGTCTGGCGCCAGTTGAAATATTTAGAGAGGGAATGTTGAAAACTCCAAAATTTTAAAAATAGTATCAATTTTTTTAATATATACATATATATGTATTAATAATATATATTATATAAAAAAATATTTTTGGACTGGACTGGACTTATTGGACTCCAAAGAGATGAGTCCAAATCCATTCCAAAAATATTTCGACTCGAAAATTTGAGTCCGAGTCTAGTCCGAAAAATTTTCAGTCCAGTCCAGTCCGACAAGTTTGGACTGGACTGGATTGGACTCTGGACTTTTCGTAGTCCGCTTACACCATTAATGTCATGTTACACGACAACGACTCACCCAACGGCACTTAGTCGTTGGTGAAGGACAAGCCGGAGATCAAAGAGAAATCCAGCATAGTGAGGATCAACTCTTCCCGACGCGTTTTAAAGGAAGTTATATCCTATCACCCATAAAACAGGTTGCGGACCATGATCTAGGAGGAAAGAACGTATCCCATACTCTCATAAACATCAAGGAAAAAAAATAGACCGCTCTGCTCAATCAGGATAGCTCGATCCCGACGCTTTTGGGCATTCCTAAGCAGGTCAAAATCGGAATTGCCGAAATAACGAGTCTTACCCTCGTCCTGCAGTTGTAACTGCAATTAATAAAGGTGCCTAGATTTTAACCTAAAATGAGGATGGCGTACAACGGATACTCACAACACCCGAGAGAGCTCGGTGCGAAACATGATGTTGCGGGTCAAAATGCCGCGTATCACCATCCTTTATACCCGAATCTTCCAACGAGATGCTATTCGGATTGAAAATCACAAATAAGACTAAAATAAAAGTGTTTCCTGAACATAAATAAATTACTAGATTTCATAAATTGGTAATTTCAAAACCGCTTCAAAGCGTCAACACTACATGAGATTCCCATACAACATGCAAATTATAGCAGAAGAATAAAAAGTCATTACCTAAAACATGATTTCTACCAGCAGTAAATACAAAAAATCAAAGTTCACCTAAGCATGTTTCTACGTTCCAGACTTAGAAACTATGCCAATTATATTGCTCAGTTTCATAATTTAAGCATAGTCATCGATTTCACAATTCACCTAACATAGTTCTAATTTCCAGATTTAGAAACTACACAATATAAGTCTAGGTTCATGAAACAAGTATC
Organism: Beta vulgaris subsp. vulgaris; assembly: GCF_026745355.1. Classification (NCBI taxonomy): domain Eukaryota; kingdom Viridiplantae; phylum Streptophyta; class Magnoliopsida; order Caryophyllales; family Amaranthaceae; genus Beta; species Beta vulgaris. Next base: position 17,624,278 of record NC_079202.1, read on the forward strand.
AAACGCGTGAAGAACAAAGTCTGGAAAAACACCGGAGCTTTGCCGAAAAATACGCCGGAGTTCGTCGGAATTGGAGTGTGTACCCTAGTCCCAAAAACATGAGCAAAGTTTGAAATTTCCACATAAAGGAACAAAAAAAGAGAAAAACAAAAAAATCGCGAAAAAAAAACAGACGAAATAATAAAAAAATATGAAAAAGAAAGAAAGAAAGGAGAGAGAACAAACCAGATACACCAGAAGACCGCGAATTCGCCGAAAAACAGCTTGGAAATGGGTAAAATATGTCAAACTTTTAAGCCCTTGAAAAACGCTCAAAAAATGTCCAAAAAGTCACAAAAATAACAACCAAGTGAAAATAATTACTCCTCTAGCCTATATCTGAAACAATTTTAACTAACCTAACAAGTTTGAAGCTTTGAAATGTAAAAAGGGAGCTTCGTAGCTTAAAGAGAGAAAACGAAGTCAAAACGGCGGAGAAAGAAATAAATGGGGGAGAAAGAGGATCCCGTGTTTTTTAGGTCATTAAAAGACATGCGCTCCGCGCGCCATGTGTGCTAGGCGCACCGACAAACCGCGCCAGTAACACACATCTCTGCGCCCAGCGTTGCATCCCGCGCCAAGCGCATGCATGTACATCTAACGCATAGACCTATAAAGCACGCTTGGGGGTTCTTAGCCAGGTCGAGCCCACACGCTTAATTCCAAATGATTTCAAATGTTTGTTATGACATTACGTGCGACAACTCCACGAATTTTCAAAACTTTGCAAAAATACAAACAAATTTCTAACGTGTATTACTCGAGAGACAACAAATATTGAGGAAAATCAATGACGCAGCACAAATTGTCAATACACGTTTACATGTGTTTACAGTTGATTAAAGAGACCACGGTAGGCACTTCAATCTGTGCCTGAAGCATGTCATTGCGCCTGCCATGAAGGAATGCGTCTAGCGCAGGACGCACATGCAGTTCAAGTTTCCTTTAGCCTATAAATAGATGTGAATTTCTCGACTCAAATAGGGCTTTGAATTATTATTTTTACGAACACAAAATCCTTACGGATACTTTCAATTACTGATCATACTATGTTCCTGGTTCCACGATTGCTGCACTTGAAAGCCATTGTACTTTTCGATCTAAACTGCATAGGTATAATCATGAGGATCACTAAATAATTGTATTTTATTATATTGAAGTTACTAACAATTTTTTTTCATGATGTAGATCTTTAATTGATAAACGTGATTCTTTGAAAATTCTAACCCTTTTATTATTCTTATCTATAATATTCCTGATTCCCTTATTTTTTTTTCTGTGAATGATATTTATCACCCCAATGTTATTATTGTTAAGCAAGACCTAAATTTTTTTCTAACTAATTCAGATAATTTTGACAAGCTGTTAAAAACCTTTTAATATGATTGCTTAATAACTTGTCACTAAATAATTAGTCTTTTTATGTGTTTCCTGAACCAAACCAGACTAAATATTTTAAAGGTGTTTTAAATCATCATATGATTATTCTTTTGCATAAAATATGTTTTAGTAGAGACCAGCAACGGACAATATAGTTCCTAACTTTATTGTACCCTCACCTTCGAACTCAATTTCTTGTTCCTGATCCTTTATGGAGTCATGATGGAGAAATGTACATTGGATACGTTCCTAAGATGTTCCTATCGTTTCGATATACTATTAGGTTTATGATTCTTCCTTTAAAGAATTATTGGCGACTTCAAAACGAATTTGAAATTAAACTTTAACAATTGCGTAGTCAAATAAACAATATTTAGTAGAGACCAGCAATGGAGAATATAGTTCCTAACTCTATTGTACCCTCACCTTCGAACTCAATTTCTTGTTCCTGATCATCTATGGAGTCATGATGGAGAAATGTACATTGGATACGTCCCTAAGATGTTCCTATCGTTTCGATATACTATTAGGTTTATGATTCTTCCTTCAAAGAATTGTTGGCGACTTCAAAACGAATTTGAAATAAAACTTTAACAATTGCGTAGTCAAATAAACGCGCTTCCACCGCGTGTATTCTTAAAGGAATGAAAAATACGCGCCAACACTTTTCAATTAACAAGACATCATTCTTCAACAACTGATAATGGGTTACTGCCATGAGATGGTGTCTGTTGTCTTGCTAACTGAATCAATAGTCTCGATATTAGGTCTCTCGATTGCTGGTATCATTATGTGAACCAATGATACCTCGATTGTGTCCTTTGGTTTAAAGCAACACTAAGGGAAAAAAAGGAAGGGCTGCGCTGGAAGGGCTGCTTTGATTTAAAAATGCAACCCTTAATAGTGAAGGGTTGCGGTTAGCCCAAAAATCGCAGCCCTTCGTATATGAAGGGTTGTAGTTAGCACAAAAACGCAACCCTATAAGTAATAAAAGGTTGTGGTTTTTGGGCTAACTGTAACCCTTTATGGGCTTTTTATTTTATTTTATTTGAAAGGGAATTCGATCCCGCGCGCATTGGGCTTAAAATGTTAGGTGGGCTAGAGTTTATTTCTCACAATCTCCCTCCCTCATTCTCTGTCCTCTCTCACAATCTCGTTCTCTCCTGTTCTCGAGCGTTATTTGCGGTGAGATTCAAGGTATTCGCCGCTCTGCTACGCTGCTGCACCAAAGCCAAGGTCCGACGCACGCCGCTCTGCTTCCGCCGTCCAGCTATTCCTTATCTCTCTCATTATTCGCCGGTGGCTAGGATCTCCTCTCCTCCTTCGTCGTTTGTCTCTGTCATTCTTCGCTGGTGGCTAGGATCTCCTCTCATTGTTCGCCGTTCAACGCGTCTCTGTCCTCTTATTTCTTCGTCGGCGAGGGTTCGCCGACAACATACCCCCAAAGGTTGACAAGATTTGCGCTTGGTTAATGACAAGGTTCACTTTGTGTGTGACATCTGCGCTTGGTTAATGGCAAGTAATTTTTTTTTGTTTTGTTTATGTTAGGTTAATTTCTATATTTTTTGGATTGTTAATTGTGAAATATGGATGAGTTGTAGTTTTATTGTGGAATTGCGGATTTTGGATTGTCATGTGTTGACGAGAATTGCAATTTTTTGGAGGACTTTTCAGTAAATCGGGGCAGTTTATTTGAAATAAGCAGAACTAGTCTTTAGAGCTTAATTGGAGTGAAAATTTGTTTTGAATAAAATTGCTTGATTCATATATTTAAATGTTGATAGGGGATGCAATTATGAGGATGTGTTCACTGTGGATTGTGATTGCGAGGGATGAATTGCTGATATTTAAATTTGTCATTTTGTTGGAATGCAACTTTGAGAATAGTTAATTTGTACATTCCGCTTTGTTTGTGACAAGATCTCCTCTCAAGTCGTCGCAGTTTTCATCTCCAATTTTTTTGTTTTTTTGGGTCACAAGGGTTGCGATTTTGGGCGTAAACAGCAGCCCTTCATTGTGAAGGGTTGCGGTCCAAAATCGCAGCCCTTCATTTATGCTGAAGGGCTGCTACATAAAGCGCTACTGGCCAAAAACGCAGCCCTTCCATTTTTTTTTCCACTAGTGCAAGAACCCAGATTTGCCAAGGCATCCACTTCCATATTCAAATCTCTCAGGTATTGTTCAATCTCCATATTCTCAAAAATAAGCAAGAAGTACATTGACCACTCCTAAATATGTTGTCATCTTTGATTCCTTGGTTGCTTGCTCACCTTTCACTTAGTTCACGATCAACATCGAGCCACTCATGACCCACAAACTCTTAACTCCCATGTCCTTCCGCAATCAACAACCCAAATATCAAGGACTCATATTCTCCTTCGTTATTTGTCGCGTTATAATCACATCAGAAACATGTATCATGGTGTCCCCTTGTGGTGATTGTACCACAATCCCAAGCCATGTTCCCCTCAAGGCAGAAGCACCATCGATCTACAATTGGTAACAAACTTTTGGATCTATGTCTACCGTATTGAAAATCTCCTTTTTCCGCTTTTTGTAGCAAGTTTGGACTGAAGTCCGCCACAAAATCTGTCAAGGTATGCGGCTTAATTGGTGTCTGAGGCTCATACTTTATATTAAATCCCCCTAGATGAACCATTCATTTGGTCATTTTACCTGTAAGCTATGGTCTTCTCACAATAACCTTTATTGGAAAGTTAGTTCATACACAAATAGTATGGGATTCAAAGTATGGGCGCAATATTATTATTGACATGACTACAGAATATACCAATTTTCCCAATATAGAATATCTTACCCCCGATCCTGTTAAGGACTTGCTTAAGTAATATAATGGCTTTTGTACATTGTCTTCTTCTCCGGTCAAAACGACACTTAATACATGGTCCAAAACGGCAAGATCAATTTGAAGGACCTCACCTTCTTTTGGCTTAAAAAGCACTGTTGTAGTTGTTAATATTTCTTCAATTGACGTAAGGATTCCACATGATATATTGTCCGTTCGAAAATTGGTTTTTCCTCAACACATCGTAGAGCAACCTGACTTTTCGAGTGATTTGGAGGTAAAGCGATTTAAAGCATTTTGGACGTCTTTGACACATTTTGGGGATTTCAAATTTATAATTGCCTTGGTCTCCGCAGAGCTTGCTTTAATTCCTCTTAAGGTTACAAAATAACAAAAAAAAAAAATCCTACCGACATAGCAAATGTGCACTACCCCTGATTTAATTTCCACCGATATTCGCTGAGGATGTCGGGTGTCTTGTGCTCTTTTATTTTTAGTGACTTTACAATCATATCGTTAATGTATAACCCTATGGTGTCCCCAAGGTTGACCAGCCTTTGATACGTTACCCCTATATTCTTAAGCCCAAACGGCATGACTTCTCTTGATCGTTAGTGTGCATCTTGATGATAACCACTGAAGGCTTCCAAGAAGGTCATTGTATGATGTCCACTAGTAACATCGATTAATGCACCTATATGAGGCTTTGAAACGTGTCTTTTAGCCATCCTTTATTTAAATCAGTATCGACGCACACTCTGTGTACTTGACTTCTGAAATTTTTCCAGTTTCCTAGAGATTATTGATTGCATTACCTTATTCCTTTTGAGAGCAATACTTTGTGTCTATGCTTAACCTATGTATGATGACTTCACGACTCAATCCTACCATGACTTCGTGACTCCAAGCAAACCAATCAATATGTTCTCTCAAGAATTCAACTAATGCAACACGTACCTCGCACTTCAGGCATTTCCTAATCTTGACCACTTTTCTGGCTGTGATAGGTCTAAGATGAAGGCTTCTGCTTATAAAAAATCTTTCCTCTCTCCTGTCACTTGACCACACTGTAATTGATATGCGGACGACAATTAACACCGCTTTGGTTTCGTTGCTTCCATATAGCATTTCTTAGCCAACCTCTGGTAGCCCTTGATTTCGTGGACTCCCTATTTTGTTGGGAATTTTGACATTCGATGTTATGTTGAAAGTACTTTCTGATCTCGTGTATCAATGGTGTACCTAAAATCATGTTATAAGTAGACCTTCATGTACTACATTTAATTGACGTGGATATTCGCTTCTTTGGCATATAATGGTGAGTAGATGATGTCTTCAATTATGCCCACGCCCTTCATTGTTTTGATGATGATGATGATGATGTTTGTGCTACTTCTATTTGTGACATGTATCCTCCTGACGAAAAAGTTGCTCACTATTAGTCATATTACTAAACCATCATGATGCTCTTCCTCTTTGTCGATCTCTGAATCGTCAAAAGTTATTGGTTGATAGGTCAATTGTATTCTTCAGAACTCACAAATCTGACCACTTTAGGGATCACTTTTGCTTCTCTAATTCTTCGCTTGGTTGCGAAATAGGTTAGTCCCCACATGGCTTCCTCTTCAATCCTTTTGTTATGAAATTTATTACATTAGAAAAAACCAACGATTTAGGACGTCCGTCTGCTTCTTTTCCGAGCTTGGCATCAATCATGGCTTTAGTCTTCTTGGTCATCGTATCTTTCAAGTATCCATTCCGGAGAAGATATGCTACTTATTTCCTCAATGTTATGCATTCATCAGTGGTATGTCCAAGGTCCCCATGGAAATCACACAATTTGCTTGAATCCTTCTTTTCATTCGGTTGATCTGACTTCGTAGGCCATATGACTCTGTTTCCAAAGGTTTTCGATCGGTGCACTAGCTCCTTTACTCCTACACTTAAACTATACTCGCTAATCCTTAGGGGCAGACTTGAATCTTCTTTCCAACTTAGGACGTTAGCCCTAAAGCCTTCTCCTTAAGGCTTGGAATACAGCTTCGGTCTTTTACCTTGCGTCTTTGTGGGTAAACCTTCCGACTGTAGTCAGTATTCCTTATATTTGTCTCTAGATCTTCCTCCTGTATCACATACGCTAAAGCCTTGGTTTGTACATCATCGAAGGTTGAATTGTGATATTTGGTCAATTCTCTGTTACAATTCTGAATTAGTCGAGAGTCCCTGCTGAATGCTTTGACAATGGCATGTACATATAGATAAAAACGATTTCCATCTTCTCTTATAAGAAACTGTTGAAATATTCTCGTAGCATTTCTCCGGGATCCTAGTTGCTTTCATGATTTCCTACTTCTTGCAAATTGTAGGTTGAAATTATCTACTAACTCTGTAAACGACTCATTCTCCCATTTGGTAGATTGATGAACCAATGAAGGGTAATTCCAGTCAAGGTCGTTATGAATCCTCTACATAAACATGCCTCTCTCAACCCATTTAAGTTCAGTGTTATCATCATTTTTTGTTTCTACCGATTAATGTGATTTATAGCCTCAGGCATCCCGTCATACAACATTATTGGAGGAACTGAGCATTTCTTCGGGAACTTCCACCAGTGCAATGTGGTCGGCAAAAGGCGAGTCAACATAACTTCCTAGCGCTGCCTGCTATATAAGTAGCGGCAACGCTGGGACATTGGGTCATTGTTAGTTTCTGTACTAACTCCCTTCGAAGAAGGTCTATTGACCCTGTCTGCTCAGTATCTCTATTGCTCGGGAATTGCATCAACTGTCCAAAAAAAGGGTTAATAGTATAACTCAAGTTTTGGTTCCTTAATGACATAGTCATGTGTTTGATTGAACACTAGTGTCATTGACGTGATAACAATTGTCGCCACTATCGTCACTGGTTGAGAATTGAGCAAAATCCCAGTGATAGGATTGGAGTAGTCATGAATGGCTGACTGCATGTTACTCCTAAGTAATAATGAGTCAGCCAGAATGTTGTTAGCGGCGTTGTACCAAGTTGACTTAACCTCATCGCATTGGCAAACTCTTCCTAGTTGTATATGACATATGCGGAAGGTGCCTCTAATTCAGACTCGTGAAGACAGGCGTCTCCCTTGACGTGTAGAAGGTGAGTTGCATTAAGAGTTGTGATGAGAAAATTTGACTTGTTTAAGTCCACAGCATATTGAATGTCATTGACGTCCTCGAAAGTGAAGTTTCATTAACGGTATTCCCATGAACCAACTCCAAGGATTGGTTCAACCCTATTGGGGCTTCTTCTACGCGTTGTGACATGATACCCATGTCGAGTTGTGTTGCAACGCTAGAGAAATCCCTTCTCGTTCTGACGCCCTCCAGTGGCCATTGAGACCACTTATGACACTTGTCAACGTAAAGCATCATTATGTCGTTGTAGTAATTATTTTCTCATTCCTGATCTCCCCTGCTTGTGCTATACGACGGTCGACATCTTACACTGAGATTGATTAGTCACATGGCATTGTTAAGGCTCTTAACTGGCGACACACTCTGGAAGAGGTTTTGGCTAGAGGCCTCGGGTGGGCGCGAAATTGTTCAAATTTGCACATAAGGTTAACAATTAAGAATTGGGGATCTTTAATCAAATCAAGAGTGCTCAAGTACAAGTAAAACATATTATATGACATATGAATATAAATGAATAATCTATATATTTTTTGGTTGTTAGCCTTATATACACATGAATGATATATAATGTCCACTCTTGTATCAGTTGTTATGACATAATTTAGTATGTAACCATCCTTATCTTCAGATGCTATAATTTCTCATTTAGTATTAATTAGTCCAAGCGGTCTTTTGGATCTTCAATTCCTTAGTTTGGACTGGCCCATCTCTCCTAACTTCTCATTCGTGCCTGCCTAATTCCCTAAAGGACCTTAACCCCGACTTTTCTCCTACCCAAACACTTGGCTCAGCACTTAATCTCGTGCCAACTTGCATGCTTAAGGAAATTCATCCAACTCGCCAAAGAAAAGAAGTACAAGAACTCGCTCTAGCTTTAACATGTTTTCTAGTATGCATCTTGATTGGGTATATATATATTCTTCAATTTTAATATGCGAATTATTTACAAGTCCCTTACCATATTCTTCAAAAATTGTCACATCTTAGCATTCTGCTCAACTCTCCATCCAATAATTAATTGCTAGAATCCGCAACAAGGGATGGAGCCCCAGTCACTCATGTCGTTGCTTGATTTCAGCCTTTTGCTTATCAGTCTTCCCGCCTGGCAACGTCAACTCATGCCAATTCTGCTTTTTCCTTTGTTGGTCAAAAGAGGATGAGTGTTGAAATTGAAGTTCCAAAGGATTTATGCTCCATCTCTGCTGACGCAATTCCAATATTGAATATTGTCAAAAGTCTATGATTCTCTGTTGCCAAGATTCGCCACAAAAATATGACTCCCTCTATAGTTGCTCCAGAGGGTGTCAGCCTATCCGTTCAAGTAATATGCCTTTATTATTTTTTATTTCTTACCTCCTTACTGATCTTGCCTTCCTTCTAACTTCTTGCAAATTTGCACCTTGATCAGTGCTTTCAAGATTTCCTTGCCACCCATTGGAGCTTATCTAGATGAATGACAAAAATGCTACCCTGACTAGATAGAGGGACATAGCTAAATAGAGGTCGAAATATCTGGCAGGATAGTTAAAAGCGGAGCAAAAACAAGTGCAATGTCTAAAGGACCAATTTGAGGAGGCTGCAAAGGTTGTGGAGAAGACGCATAGTGATATACACTATTTTGTACTGCATAAGTGTGTTAATTTAGCCCAAACACTTGTCAATTCGTTCAATATGGAAGGATATATATTGTATTTCTTTATTTGCTAACTTTGTTTTTAATTGAAGAATTTAAATGTTTATTATGAATGAATATAAGACAAGGGAAATTTGGTCATTTTATATGGATGCATTCAAGGTTCGTGACAAATCGAGGTGGATAGGAGTTTCCTATGAGTTTCAAGGAAGAATTTAACCTACAATTGAAGCAAAATAGGTGTTGGAACCAGAGGAAAAAAAGCACATTTACTTTCATGTCGTAGGGTGCGGCAAAGTAGTCGCTAGGCGTGGCCTGTACTATAGGGAAAAAGGCCAAGGGCTGTGGGTAAAACGGCTAAAGGGTTGCGCTTTTTTACCGCAGCCCTTGGCATAGTACCCTTAAATTTTGGAAGGTTTGCGGTTATTGGTAAAAAATGCTACCCTTAATTGATTAAGGGTTGCGGTTTTGTCAATAACCATAACCCTTAATCAATTATTTGAGCAGAATAGCCATTGGCGGGGCACAAAAGCCACGGGTAGGCGGTGATTTTCGAGAAGGGCCTTTAGGGCCGAGTTTACTTGTTGTTTTCTTGGCTAGCTTCATTTTGCTTATCCTAGAACTAGTTAAGCACCTTTATAATTTGTTTTAAGCTATCTTTGACATTATTTTTCATACTTGGGGAATTTTGAGAACATTATTTTTTCATTCCAGTTTGACCTTTAATGGAGAACTAATCGCTAGTTCTTAATAAATAGGTTGAATCTTTTGAATTCACATAGTTGTGAGACTTCTCTTTTCTTATTCTCTCTTGACTATTAATTATTCTTTCGGTATTATTCATATGATTGATATTAATTACTCTTAGGTGATCAGCTAGTTAAAGATTTTTATTTGTTGATTCCTATATTAGATTGTTGAATCTGTAATTGCTCAATTAATCTTCTCAAAGGTGGTATCTTTGGATTGCTAATGCTTACATTCTTGATTAATGATTTCAAAGGGGATAAACATATTATTTAATTTTAAACACTTGTGTTTCAATTAGCTTTCTTTATTAATTTCTCTAGATTGATTGCTTCTATTAAATTGAATCTCGGCACTTGTATTGGATTGTTTAATAGTTAGGGTTTCTAGGAACGCATCTCATTCTAGCTAACTAATAATAAGGAGATATTGGAATTTTCATTCCACAATAAAGTATTCAAGAGTGCTTAATTAATTGAAATGTTTTCCATGATCAACTAGTAATTCATTAGTGGCTATTAATTTGATCTAGATTTGTCTATAGTTAATTTCTTCACGTGATTATTGGTTTCTTATCAGTTTGATTGTTTTACTTATTAGTTTTGACTAAACTCAAATCTCTCACAAAGGTTTCTATCACGCACACATACACCAGACAGTTTCCTTTCTTTCTGGATACAACATCTACTTCATTACCTACTTTAATTAGTGTTAGAAAATAAGAAATAATTTGGTGCATATGACTAAAAGACCTACCACATAGTGAGCACTTGGATGCTTTAGGACTTCAATCTTGTTTGGGAAAAGATTGAAACTATGGAAGAGTACTTTGTGGGAAACCATGGAAGAATCTTGGGATCTGTCATGGGAGAGGTTGGTTTATGAGGAGGCTACCAAGGGTGCATTTGCCAAAATTACTAGTAAAGAAGAAACACATGATGTGTTTACCCAAATGGCTTTTGAAGTTGTTGTTGGAGTATCATCCCCTTGGAAAATAACATGTTATGCCTAGATACATATGATGCTTAATGAAAGATGTTACCATGGGTTGCTTGCTTAACCTTTGCGACTTGCAAGTTACATGATTTTGTAAATCTGAGGAAAGTTTGCTAATATTTCTTTCGAAATTGCACGTAAGCTATGGTATCCCTTAGCAAAGCATCTCCCCAGACCTAGACCGTTGGCATTTTTACAACGACCCACTAATGCTTAATTCAACAAATGTTGAAGGAGGAAAAAGTATAAAGTAAATGCAAAATGACATGTAAAGTTCAGAAGTGATACTGTTTGAGGCGAGTTGCGTTCCTTCCAACTTTGTGGATTTTGCACACCAGTTCTGGTGATTAACCAATATGCAATGTTGCCTACTACCTTCTCAATCTGGTATGGACCTTCCCAATTTGCAGCTAACTTGCCTACTTTAGGATCTTTAATATTTTGAAACGACTTCCTAAGGACCCCATCTCCAACTTACAACTGCATGATCTTGATATTCTTGTTGTAAATTTTTGCCTTTTTTTACTAGTAAGTTGTTCATCAAATCTTGGCCGCATCTCAGATTTCATTAATGGTATCCAAGTCATGAGACAGTATCGTTTATGCTTTATGTCATAAGTTTGTATCTTGTTGTTGGCATATACACTTTTTCAACGATGACTGCTTCACAACCTAAAACTAATGCTTAAGGAGTTTGGTTATTTTTTGGAGTTGTGGCATCTCAAAGTATCATGACCAAGTCATCATCGCATCTTCCTCCGGCCAACTTCTTCAATGTACTTCTTGATGTTATTGATGAGGAATTTGTTGCTATACTCTACTTTCCCATTAGTTTGCGAGTACCTTGGCATGGGCATGTCAAGTCTGATGTTCCATTTTTGGCAGAACTTCTGTGGTTTGCCACTTACAAATTGTTATCCATTGTCACAAATGATTTCTGAAAGGTTGCCAAAGCTGCATAATATGTTGTATTTAATGAAAGATATTACCTTTGAGTCATGCACTTTCCTTTATGTATCTACTTCAATCCAATTGGAAAAGTAATTAATCTTTCATTGCTAGCATAACACCCTTTGCCTTGGAGCTTGCGGAAGTTTGCCAACTATATATATATCCCTCACTTCATGAATGGCTAGGGTGCTAAGATTGGGTGGAGTTGCTCAGCATGTTGATATGAAACTGCAATGTGCTTTATCAAGCGTCACCTTTACGAGCTTATTCCATCGTATCTTTCCTCATGGTAGGCTAGTAGTATCCCATCCTCAGTGCCTTGTTGTATAGACTTTTGCCTCCAGAATGATTGTCGCATGCACCATTGTGCAATTCACGTAAACCAATTTGTACGTCGGTATTCATTAGGCTTCTCAAGTAAGACTTTGTAACTAATTGGCAAAACAATATGTTATCAATTAATATGAAGTAGGATACTTTTACCTTGGAAGTTCGCGTGTCTCCAAGTTGCTTGGGTAGGATGCCGTCTTATAACCATTAAATGTACTCTTTTATCCAATCAACTTCATTAGGGGTGACTTCAGTTCTGGTTTCACTTATGTGATGGTGATATGTTGTAGGTCGCATAATGTGCACAATTAGGATGTTACTTAAGGTCAATGCTGCCGAGACAGAGCCTAAGTTGGCTAAGGTATCTGCCTTAACATTTGGTTCTTTGGGGATTTTCTTAATGGTGAACACATCAAACTTGCTAGCAACATCTTTAACTGTGTATATACATTTTTCTATATTTAGATCTTTTGCTGCATAAGGTCCATTAAACTGGTTGACAATTAGCAAGGAGTCACAAGTTGCCACGATGCGTTTAGTTCTGTTGCGGCATTTAAGGCAACAATTAATGCCCTGTGTTCTGCCTCATTGTTAGTTCCTCTGAGCTCGCAATGTATATCTTGGGCTATTATGTCTCCTTGTGGCGATTTTTGTACAAATCTAAGTCCTGCTCTATTTGCATTTGATGCTCCATAAATGAATAATGCATGTCCACTAAGGTTTTACGGTCTGCTCCATCAATTGTACCAACTCTTCTTCAACTTTAGTTTTAGATTTGGACTGAAATCATCGAGAAAGTTTGCCAAAGCTTGCAACTTAATTGTTGTTCTTGGTTCATACTTGATTTCACATCCACCTAGGTGTAGTGGCAAATTTTTATTTTCTTCTCTTACGAAAATGACACTTAGAGTTGTTTATGCTTCTTTGTATATGTGTTTGGCCAAGAGTGGTGGCGTCATCATGTAAGCCTGCAAATTTTGGAATGCCTATTCATGTTTGCTTGTCCACTGAAAGAATATTTTCTTCATTAGCACATCATATGATAGTTTCATCTATCTGATGACTTGGAGATTAATCTGTTTAGCACCCCAACTCGCCCGGTCTGCTTCTAATTAAACATCTTTGATGCATCTTCGGGATTGCAAGTTGACAAGTGCTTAAATTTACTCTGGACTCGTTTCGTTTCCTCTCTAACTTACAACATACTTAAGGTACTTTCCAGATCCAACGCCAAAAGGAACACTAGTTGTTGGGACGTCAACAACAAGATTTGCACGACACGACAAAATGAAATAGTAGGGGAAACTCAGGGGGGAATGAGACAAGGAGATGTTGACATGGAAAAACCCCAATGAAGATGGTTAGAAAACCGCGTGTGACATGTGAGTCCACCAATCCACTAAATGCGACCATCGTTAACTGATAAAGATGGACAATACAATCTATGAAGTATGTCTAAGTACAATTTTTTATCTTCTTGGCGAAGATGATAAGTAAGCAACGTATCTAGAGAGTCAATATGATAAAAATATTGGTCAATATGATAAATATATCGTTTTCTCAAGGGTAAATGTATAAAACTGACTTTATTTTGTGAAAAATGTCTATGACAAGGAATAACTACATGCTAAAATAGTCACAAAGGTTACTATGTGTAAACGAAAACTTTAACTATGAGTTTGAATATATATTATAAAAAAAGGTCGCTATGTCAACAAAAAAAAGGATGACTATATTTAATAGGTGTCATTACAGATTTTCTTTCAGGCCCATCCTGATACGAGCCCGCCTTTATGGCCCGTGGACCGGCCCGCTGGCCCAACGCCACCACTTCTCTTTGTTTTTAATCTAAAATAGCGAGAATCCAAAAAAAAACAACATTAAACATTGAAAGTGACGCAGGACGCACGAGACCAGCCTGCAGAACGGTGGGCCTAGGCCAGGCCGTTGACAAAATCTGAAAATTTCACGACTTGCAACTCAACGTCTACGAGTCATTATGTGTTTCCCCAAATAATTTCTTTGACATGTATAACCTTTTGGTGCATAATGACATTATTGTGAACTAGTGCCAAACAAGTAGCGGTATGCACCGATCCAGGACAAGATTAGATCTGACCGGAACAAGCCAAACAGGCGGACCATAATCTGGTGTTTTTTTGGACCACGACCGGATCGGAATTTTTTCGGTCCATTCCTATCTTGTACCTATTGGACCGAAATTTATATTTTCTATAAAAAAATATTTTTTATTTTAATTAAATATTTATTTATAAACTAAATATATTAACAATTAATAATTTTAATAGCAATAATTCTAAAGTAGACAATAGTATGTTTTTAACTTTCAAACTTTCTACCTTTTTAATTTTTTTTACTAAAAAAATATAAATTCTGATCAAACCGTTACGGAACGAAATTTTTCGGATTTGGATCCTACCAGAATCCCGGAATCACTTTTTTCGTGGCTCGAAGACCACGGTAATCTTCGATTCGTTCCAAATTTCGAGCCAGTCCAGTACAACTTAAGTTCGACCCTCATCTTTGCACAAACCTAGATACAACTCTTCTAACATCTATATAAATATATTAAAAGGCGTGCGAAAGAACGTCTATGTGCCACGTGGCGCTCTCCGTAGGGAGCTTTAGTTCATGTAATCCATGTACATTAAATTTTTTAGAATTTGCATAGTATAGGATTTGATCCCAAGACCTCAAGTACATATACTAAAGTCTTAACCACTAGACTAAGTTGTATTTAGTGTTATTACCATAAAGTGTTATATTAATAAATGAAATTTTTTCTTACCCGGGGCATAGCACGGGCCTAATAACTAGTTAGATTGAAATAGCGAAGACAAAAATAAAAAATAAAAAAGATAATTGGGCCACGCCCAATTGTAGGGGTTAAAGAGGTATTATTCCAAAATAAAACTAATTGGCCAAAGCATCATCCAAACCACGCGGTCAGAATTGGCAACCTCGTTTCCCTGGACAAGTTGCTAACTTTTCTTCCATGTGGGTCAAGGTGTATATTTTCATGATAAAGAATTCCATTTAGTATGCGAGAAATTCTCGTCCACTGGAGTTCCAATCATTGCTTCAAATCAGTTCTTCCCCCCGTATGATTTGTTCTATCTTTAGTGTTATTTAAAATGTTTGTGAATCGTCGAGTCATCCGTTTCCATCTTTATTGATTAATTGATAAGAAGATTATGTCTCTTCTCTTAACAGGATCCAATTCATTTCTTTGTTATAAATTTGTCGTTTTGCGTATTCAAAGTCTATATTTAATGATACTCTTCTTCACTAATTAATGAACCATAATAATAGCAGATTAGAAGTTTAACTATATGTAAGGTTTTGAAAGATAAAACCTTCTCTTTTCTCTTGTATAGGCTAAATTTTGCCTTAGCGATAAAATGAAGTTAGGGACAACGACAACCAGATATGCGTACGATCGCTAAGAAAATGAATGCAAATGAGAATTTTCAGGGGAATAACACAAAGAGATGGTGGTACGAAAAACCCCAATGAAAGTGGCAAAAATTGCAGGTGGAAATGATTCCACCAATCCACTATGAGTAATTGACGTCCAAAGTAAACGACAATCACTACAATTTTATCTCTTTGATCTAAGTAGAAGTAATAAATAATTATAAGAGTATTGTATGCCTTTTTCTTACGTATTTTTCTCTCAATTTCTGGATAGATTTTCTTTGGCTTTTTCTCTACTAAAATACTGCTCCTAAAGCTAATCTCGGGAAATCCCCGGACAATGCTCGCTTGACTCCAACGGAATCCTTTCTCTTAGCAACCTCCTTGCTCCTTTATTCCCGTTGGCGAAGCATGTTGATAGTGGTTAACTCAATCCCTTTAATCTCGGATAATTGGTTTGGATTATGTTGACCCAGTCTTTGTGTCAATGACCTCTGACATAATGTGACAAACCTTGTGTCATTGCGTCAATGTCAACCAACAATTTTAGCCAAAACAATTTGCCCCCAATTGTAGAAATGGGGAGAGTTCGAGAGCCATGAAACAATTGTTAGATACATGCAACTTTCATCTGATAAAAAATACTGGGATCAATATGACCGACATCATGTTAAATCATTTGCCAATAGATAAAGAAGAAAAAAACAAGTGATCATCTGATTTTGATAAGACTTAAAAGAGATAAACAAAAGGTTAGTGGGTAAAAAATTATGCATTTAATCACTTAACCGTGCCATACAATCAAACCCACGCCATTTTTTTCTCTCTTTTCAAACACTTGATTTCATTTTAGAATTCTCCGCTGAATTTCGCCGGAATTGCTATTTGATACCAGGTAAATTTTCGCCAGTTTCAAACTCCGTTCCTTAATTTTTCCTACTTTACTCACACTTATGGCTCCCAGAAGAATTATTATTTGGAATTCATTAAAAATCAAGAAAAATCAAAGGGGAAAGAAAAAGTGGTAGAAAAGAAGGGTGATTTCGAGGATGAACAATCAACTATGTCGGAGGAAGATTTGATGAAATTTTTACAACTAGGGAATTTGCCAACCGACATTGTCCTTAGGAACATCGAATCTCATGAACAACCAAAGATGTATCTAAGTAATTGGTAGTTTTTTTACATATATCCCTTTAAAATAGGTTTCCCCTCCATGACTTTATGCAGATTTATCAAATTAGTCATGGGCAAATAATGCCTCAGGTATGGAGAATTCTAAGTGTCGTCGATATGGTGACAGTGTCATAGGGGGAACCGTTCACCCTCCACGACTTGGTACTTTGCTACGAAATTAAGGTTAAGGCTAAGTAAAAGGTAACCCTTCATGCTAGAGCGAGGCTGGAGGTGTTGGTCAATGGAGTTCAATCGAATGACATGAGTTGGAAAAACCGATACATCTTTCTGAAGAAATCTTCCTTAGGGAAGCTGGAACTATAATAATCCACTAGGGGAAAAAAACAGAAGGGCTGCGCAAGAAGGGCTGCGCTTTTGATAAAAGCGCAGTCCTATGGTTGAAGGGATGTGCCTTTTTGGAAAAGCGCAGCCCTACAAATAAGAAGGGCTGCACTTTTTCAAAAAAGCGCAGCCCTTCAATTGGAAGGGCTGCGCCTTTTAAAAAAGCGCAGCCCTTCACCTTGAAAAATTAGCGCAGCCCTTCTCAAGGTAGGGATGCGCTTTTTTAAAACTAGCGCAGCCCTTCCTGAAAACTTTTAAAATTTCGAAACCGCGGGCTTTGAAATATTGAGCGGGGATTCAGATATATTATCCCTCATTCTCTCTCCTCTCTCACGTCCCTCATTATTCCTTTTCCTCCTTCTCTCACATCCCTCCTCCCTCTCCTCCTTCTCTCTCTCTAATCCTCTCAAAAACTCCCAGAAATGTTGCAACAAAAACGCTGAAATGATTTGCACGAATCATGCCGACGGAGTCCGATTGCCTATTGTGATACCTTTTCGGAAGCGGAACGAGCCAACGAGTCGTTTAAGCCATCCGTGACGTTTAGGCTTTTTAAGCCATCCGAGTTCGTTTAAGCCTCCAAATAGGCATTTTAAGTTTTTCCGAAATTTTTTTTTTCCTTAAATTATGTATTAGGGTTTTGTTTTATGTATTTAAACATTATTAGGTTAATGTTTGGAGGTATTTCTTGTATTTTCAGATCTATAATGTTCTTGTATACTTCTCTTTGTTTAATATTTTGATTAATGTTCTGTATATGTTCTTGTATACTTCTCTTTGTTATATATTTTGATTAATGTTCTTGTATACTTCTCTTTGTTTTGATTAATGTTCTTGTATACTTCTCTTTGTTTATTTTGATTAATGTTCTTGTATACTTCTCTTTGTATATAATTCTCTTGTATTTTCATCTTTGTTTTGATTAATGTTCTTGTATACTTCTTGTATACATCTCTTTGTATATTAGTTTTTGTTCCTTTTTTTCATTTTCGTTTCATTCTTTTTTTTTGTTTTGGGTTTAGTATTTTCGTTTCGTTTCTCTTCTCTTCTATTTAATTTCATAAATTGTGAGATTATGAGTAAAAAAATGTCAAAAAAAAATAATTTTTTTTTTTTTTTTTGGTAAGAAAGGCTGCGCTAGTTAGGAAAAAGCGCAGCCCTTCTAGCTCAGAAGGGCTGCGCTTTTTCCTAACTAGCGCAGCCCTTTTGGGCTAGAAGGGCTGCGCTTTTTCCTAACTAGCGCAGCCCTTCTAGCTTAAGGGTTGTGCTTTTCTAGCGCAGCCCTACTTAAAAAGTGAAGGGCTGCTACTGAAAGGGCTGCTGTCAAAAAGCGCAGCCCTTCTTCATTTTTCCACTAGTGATCGCAGGCTGGGACGTAGAAGTTCGTAACGTTTATGTCGTTTGTTACCATGTCGTGACGTTACCATTATTGTTACAACGTTTCTTATGCAGTTATGAACCCGAAATTGCTGACTCATCGCGACGAATCTCCTCAATTGTGCGAGAATATTTTAGAAGGGTCAGAAGAAGAAAGATAATTCAAAAGAATTTTATTCCCCAACCAATACAATTGCTCATCGATGGCTTCTGGTAAGTAATTTCTGCGTCTCCTTAATTTTCAACGCCGTCAAAGTTTTCATTTGTGCCAACGATTTTCCCGCAATAGACTCTTCTCAATCGTGACCTAAGGTATCTATGGATAGTCAAGAAGAAGAGGTAACAGGAATTATCTACCGTGTCTACGCCCGCGCCATTGAGCAAAAAAGGTACCACTATCGTTGTCCAACTAGAGGACGACGAATTCGAGGTTGCGCCAAAGGTGCGCAGGACTGACTCTGTGGGTCCTCCAGACAAGGGAGGTTTGTCGTAGACTGTGACGATGCCAAGCGACTTCATGTCGTTGGAAAGGTCAATCTGGCCTGAAGCAGAGAAATGTCTCTTCCCATGCGTTGAGGAATGACTAAGTGAGCTTGCCCTTCCTCGCATGATGTGAGACAGTTTGGAGCTTATTTTTGAAGTAGTTTTACTTAGATTTCCTTGACTTTTATTCGAACTAAATTGCATATGACTATTTACCGTTTGTTCGTCGTTACGCAGGCCTCACATCATTTTCTCATGGCAAAAAAAGAAATGTCGTCATTTCTAATATGTCATCAAGTAATGAAGACCAAGGCTAACAAAAGTGAACTAGAGTTGAAAAGTAAGGACGCAAAATTGAACAAAAAATCAACTGGTTATGGTAAAAATGGAGGAAATGTTGAAAAAAAATGGCGAGGAACTGGAAGAAATAAAAAAGAAGGCTGACGCTCTAGACAAAGCGTCGCTCTAGAGATCGAGGCACTTCAAGGTCAGGTCTACGCTCAAAAGAATGAGCTAGACTTGGTAGAAGTTGAGGTGACTATGAGGGTCAAGGCAAAGCTGATGTACCAATTCATAATGAAGCGGACTGCATCATTGGGAGCCACGGAAGGACATCGACCTTTATCTTGGAGACGTAGGGGGCCTGAAGAACCTGATGGATCCGGATGAATTGACAGCGACAACGAACTCTCCTCTAAGCGTCGACCATCTTAATGGTGGAAAGAGTGCTTCTTGTGCTGCCTTCACGACGTCAGACGTTCCTCCAGAGTATGACGCAGAGAAGGACTTGGCACTTGAGATTCCGTCAGCCACAACATCGACTGAGAAGGAATCTGGTGAAACTCTGGCAGTTTGATTTCTAAGTTTTTCCTTTTGTTTGTTTTTAAGCTTGAAATACTTTGACATGCTTTATTTTGGGGCACTCTTAAGGGTGACCAACACTTATTAACTTTTGGACCACTCATGGAAGTGGTCATACCATATGTGTTTTACTTTGGTCATTCAGACTATAATCCTTTGGAAAACTTTTTATTTTTTTCTTTTCTGTCATTTTTCTGACACTCAAGTCGAATAGTCAGGCGCTTTGCAAGCCTTTTACTATCGTAGAGGCTCAGGTCTTTTTCATTGCACAAATAATGAATCTAGACGTATGAAAAATGTATGTACTTACTTGCAGCGAGCAGCGTAGGTCCATAAGCGTCATGAGTCGCGATGTAGCATGTGTTGCACCCGAAGGAATCGTCGTAATGGATTTATTGAAAAACGAAAAAAAAGTCTCACTAGCATCACCCATGATTCTTCAATATTGGACAAAGGAAAAACCAATCATCGGTCGTTGCGTTAGAACGTGGCGACGTTATTAAAGAACAACAAATGAAATACCCTGAAAAAAATAACATAGTGAAATAATATCGTTGACAATCAACGACAATGCAATGATAACTTCATCATTTATTGGATATAACAAAAATAAAAAATGGAACAACATTTACTACTTAGCTAAAATATGTATCTTTGGAGGTGGACGATATTTCAGCTACGTGGGACCATAGTATCGTCGCGTCGAATTAATTCGTAAGCGCCATTGCCAACTACTTTACTGATTTGATAGGGACCTTCCCATTTTGGACCCAACTTACGTGCATTGGGCTCTTATGTATTTTGGAATACCTTTCTTAGCACTCAATCACCTTCGACGAATGATTTGGCTTGCAATTTTTGTTGAAGCTTCTTGGCACGACTTGTTGTTGTGTCACCTGGCGCACTAATGCTGCGTCTCATAGTTCCTCTATAGTGTCCAAGTCGCTGAGTAGTTGTCGCGATTCTGTTGTTCTGTCATTAAACCATATCTGCCAGTTGGGAACTTACCTCAGCTGGCAAGACAGCTTCGCATTCGTAGACTGGTGAGAAGGATGTTTATCCTATCGCGATGCGCGACGTCGTGCGATTCACCCATAGGATGGCCGGCAGTGCTTCTGCCCATTTCCCTTTTTTCGTAATGAGATACTTCTTCAACGTGTCAATGATCGTCTTGTTACTAGACTCAGATTTTCCATTAGCTTGTGGGTATGTGGGTGTTGACGTTAATAGCGCAATGTTTCATTCGTCACAAAATTGTTTCGTCTTATTGCTGATAAACTGCGACCCATTGTCGCATATAATTTCGGACGGGACGCCAAACCTGTAAATGGTGTTAGTATATATAAAAGAAATAACTTCTTTATCCCGTACTTGCTAAAAGGAATTTGCTTCTATCCATTTAGAAAATTAATCAGTTAGTGCTAACATGAAGACCTTTTTCTCCTGGGGCTAGACGTAATTTACCATCTATATATATATCCCTCATTTCATGAAATGCCATATAGTTAAATAATGATGCAAAACTTCACGTAGTTTATGCGTCATACCTGCGTGTCGCTGAAAGCTATCACATTTTGTAACATACCGGATCACGTCCTGCTTCATTATTGGCCACTAATAACCCATTCACAATGCTCTGTTGGATAGGCTACGTCCTCCCGAGTGGTTTCTACATGTCCCTTCGTGCAGGCCGGTCTTCAAGGACTTTTCCCCCTGATTCTTTTATGAGCAACGTAGATATGGTCCTGCGACTGATCTTTTGAATAACACTCCTTGGATAATGACATATCTGGATGCTTTGAAGCAATGTTTACGCGCCTTTGCTTAATTTGTTGGGAGTACGTCGTTAGTCAGGTAATCATAAAAGGGTTTTTTCCAACTAACACTTACCTCATCAATAGTAGGACGTCCAAGCATTGTGTCGCCATCGCTATTATTGGTTCATTGGCACATGTTGCTAAATCGTCCTCATCGTCTGCTCAGATGCATTCTTCCACCGTCGCGACGAGATTTGTAACATCTTTGGCTTTTCTTATTGCTGGTGTTGCGAGATGCACGATGGGAACGGAGGTGAAAGATATGTCTATCAAAGATGATCCAAGATTGGCCAATGCGTCTGCCTGGATGTTTTGGAATCCTTCGCAGCGAACACGCCCTTGAGTTGGTAGAGTATCAGCAATTGATCATTATAGACTTTCAGTGCTTTTTCCCCAAAGTCGCTTGCCAAGACCATCCCTACGATCACGCTTCATATTCGGCCTCATTGTTTGTCGCTTTGACCTCGCAACAAATAGCTCGTACTATCTTGCCCCCTTGTGGCGACTTTAGGACAACACCTAGACCTGCACCACGAAAATTAGACAATCCTTCAACTAATAAAGTTCATGCCTCATGGTTAACATGATTAATCTGAATGACTTCATCTTTCACGATTTTCTCTAGTTCAGGGATAAATTCAACCACGAAATAAGCCAAGGCTTGTGATTTGATTAATGTTCATGGAAGATACTTAATGAAGTAGCCATTAAGTGTGATAGCCCACTTGCCCATACGACCTGTCAATTTGGGTCGTCGCAAGACATACTTTATCCGATAATTTGTCATGACAATAACAACGTGAGTCTCAAAATAATGTCTTATCTTTTTTACACCGGTAACTAAAGCTATAATGAGTGTTTCTAAAGACGAATACATGGTCTTTACGTCTAGTAGAGACTTACTGGCATAATAGATTGAAAGTTGCTGGCTTTCTGCTTCTCGCGTCAGGACGACGCTAAATGAAATGTTGGTGATTGCTAGATACAGCTGGAGCGTCTCACCGTTGCAGGGCTTCGACAGCAACGAAGGGGAAGATAGATATTTTTTGAGTGCTTGCAACGCGTCCTCATGCTTTTGAGTTCAATCGAACCCTTTGTTCTTGCGCAACACATAGTAGAATAGATAACATTTTTCTAATGACCTAGATATGAAATGATTCAAGGCAGCGACGCGTCTAGTTAACTTTTGTACTTCCTTGATGTTCTGTGGAGATTGGATGTTGACCAGTGGCTTAATTTTGTCAATTCCCCGTTGCGTCACGACATATCCCAAAACTTTACCTACAGCAACTCCAAATGTGCATTTAGTACGGTTAAGTTTCATACCATATTTTCTAAGGATGTCGAAGCCCAAAAATTTACCTACAGCAAATCCAAAGGATACTTTGCTTATTTTGATTTCACCAACATATTGTCGACGTACACTTCCATAGTGTCGCCTAGTTGGTCTTTGAACATTTGACTAACCAAGCGCTTGTACGTTGCACCTGTAATTTTTAGTCCAATAGGCATAACTTTGTCACAATATATACCTTTGTCAATGGCGAACACCATTTTTTCTTGAATATCGGGGTGCATCAGGATTTGGTTGTAACCAGAACATGCATCCATAAACGTCAAGAGTTCCTCCCTGCCGTCACGTCGACCATTGCGTCTATATGCGAAAGGGAAATGGATCTTTAGGACAGGCCTTATTGAGGTATGTGAAGTCGAGGCAAACCTTCCATTTACCATTCTTCTTGCTTACCACTACGACATTAGCCATCCAGTCAGGATACTTAACCTCACGCACCTTACATGTGTCAATCAATTTTTGTACTTCATCGTTAATAATTTGATTGCGCTCTTGTGCAAATTTTCGTCGCTTCTCCTTGACCGACTTATGCTCTGGGTCGACGTTGAGTTTTTGCGTGATAACGTCGGGGCTGATACCTATTACTTCTTCGTGGGACCAGGCGAAACAATCTTTGTTAGCTTTCAGAAATTAAATTACCTGGTCGCGCATTTCCAACGATAGAGTCGCTTCTACGCGGACGACATTGTTTGGAAGGGTCGGATTGAGCACCATTTCGTCCATATTCTGCTCGTCAGGCGCGTCGGGCGCTGATTCGTTCGTTAATTGCTATATGAACGCTTTGGGAGGTTTGAGCAATCAACTATAGCATTCTCGAGCGGCTTTCTTGGCTCGCCTTTTATCTCTTGAACCCCAAATCTGGTGTAGAACTTTGGTGTATGGTAATATGTTGATGGAAGTGCCTTCATCTTATTAATCCATGGCGTGCCAAGGATGATATTATAGGTGGATAACGGTCTACGACATTGAACCTGGTTAGCAGATCGACGCCTTTGGCTAGGGTTGGCAGCATGATTACTCGGACATTTGTTGGGGCTCTCCGCTGAAACCAACTAAGACGGTAGATTTTTTAGTTATATCTTTCTCGCAAAGACTCATACCTTCAAGGGCGCTTTTAAAGATAATGTTGGCTGAGCTCCGTTGACCAGCACGCGGCGCAGCAGGCAGTTGCTGACAGTCAGAGATATAACCACGTCCTTGTGATGTTCCGCGTCGCATACATCGTCAACATCAATGGTGATCGACATCCCCTCCAGTTTACACTCGTCGTCAGACCTGCACGGCTTAGGAACAATGGACGAGGGGGATCCCTCTCGTGCTAGCCTTTTGGCTGCAGAATATGTTAGTCCACAGACATCAGATCCAGCCGAAAATACGTTAATTACCTTGATATGTGTAGGGGATGTAGGCAGAATATGTTTGGCTAGATTTCGCTCGAAGGACATTTGTCCTTTGTCGCTAAGCAGATATTGGAGGTGGCCTTTGATGAGCATGAACGCAACCTCTCACTTGAGTGCAATGCACTCTCCCGTCTTGTGGCCATGATCGTGATGGAATTGGCACTATTTTGTTTGATCTTTCTGTGCGTTTGGCCGATCACTTTTTCTTGGCCAGCAGACGGGCGCTTCGATCTTCGTTAGTGCGTTAACTACGCCTCCGATGTTGAGAGAGAATCCATAAGATTCAGGACACGGTAGGATGGCTACTCTGTCATTGCCTCGGTCCCTGCATTGTCAATCAAATCATTGACGTTATGTACCTAACTGGGACAGTTCTAAGGATGACTTCGCCAAATGTTCTGCTTTTGAATGAACGTCTTGCAGTCATTCGAACTTTCTGGTGCATGATGGGTAGAAATAGTATTGAGGATGGTGTCTTCTTCTTCCAGACGCATCTGAGCCCTTTCGTGAAACATTCAATAGTAGTTTTAGTGTCAAGGTCTTTAATACTAATTATTTCTTTATTAAAGGGATTATAATAAAAGAATAGGCACTTAGCTTCAAAATTCCGTTTTAGTGAGAGAAACTCTCTCCTCTCACTAAAACTCAATGGAACAGTAACCTCCATTGATTGAGAACTTTTACCTGCATTTTCTCTCGGTGTTTCACATCGTTGCCATGGCAAGGAAAGCTAGTGGACATTCTCAAGGAAGTAAGTCTGGAAAAGGTAAGGAGAAAGTAAGAGGACCTTCATCTGATTCTCAAGCTTTGAGAACGAGATCAATGGAGGAAATCCTTGGTATCGAGGCATTGGATTTTGGATTAGGCATTGGACAGCCGATGACTCCGGAAGCATCGATTCAGGAATTGAAGATGCAATCTGAGATCAGACATACCTTCAATGAATGGTTACAATCCATTCACAGCTCCAGGAAGGATTACGGAGCAACTGTTTGTGAAAAGTCCCCTGTAAGAGGTAATTCTATCCCTATACTACAGCAATTTCATGATGTGGTAGATGAGGATTGTATTGAAACTCATAGTCAGAATGAGAATAGAGTGCCGAAGGATAATATCACTATGAATCCTATTCACATTGATTTGGAAGATATTCAAGAGGAAGTAGATTATTGGAGTTCTGCTTTGTTATGCTATGTAGTAGGGGCAAATCCTCCTGTTCAGGTAATGGAGGGGTTTTTGAGGAGAATTTGGAAGAATCAGCAAGTGGATAAGGTTGCTCTCGTCAGAAAGGGTATGTTCTTAGTCAGATTTAAGGCAATGGATAATAGAGATAATGTGTTAGCTGGCCATTAGTTTTTTGATAAAAAACCTCTTGTCCTGAAAAAATGGAGTCCTGAGATGGATTTTGAGAAGGAAGATCTTAAAACTGTGCCAATATGGGTGCAATTAAGATTGAATTTGAAATATTGGGGAGAAAAGTCATTGCATAAGATTGCTTCACAAATTGGTGATCCAATCAAGAGATAGAGATAAGTTGCAGTATGCTAGAATTCTCATTGAAGTTAAGATTGAGCAGGAGTTGCCGGATCATGTTAACTTCTGGAATGAATTAGGCGAACTCACTCATGTGCCTATTGTTTTTGAGTGGAAGCCTACTCAATGCCAGCAGTGTAAGGGGATAGGTCACTCAACACAAGATTGCAAAAACAAGAAAGTGAAGCAAGTATGGGCTCCTAAACAGGTTCAACAGAATATAACCTTGTTGGAGAAGGAACCTCAACAGAAGCAGGTAACCAGTGAAGCCAGGACAGTACAAGAAGTGGCAGTAGATGAGAATGAAAAGGAGAATGTGGACCCTGATGGATTTCAAAAGGCTTTGAAACCAATCAGAGTAAGGAATTCCAGGAGTACTACAACAAGTACACAGAATCATTTCCAGCTTTTGAATTCAGAAAATGATAAAGAACAGCAGGCAGATAAGAGAAAAGAAGGGGGAGATCCTTCTTCTCCTGATGGATATAATCTTATGTTGGAATGTACGAGGCCTTAACAGCACAAAGAAGCAGGCTGATGTGGAAAATAATATTCACAAGACTGTTGCAGGTGTTGTGGGTCTGTTAGAGTCAAAGGTGAAGGCTCAGAATCTAGGGGGGGTATCAAAGAGTGTTTAATGGGTGGTGTTTTACTTCTAACTCAAGTAAAATTGATAGAGGTAGAATCTTGTTGGCTTGGAAACCTAATAGTTTCCATCTCACAATATGTGACTGTACAAAGCAGTTCATTCATTGTCATATACAACCTATGAATGGTGACAATAGCTTCTATATCACTTTCATTTATGCTTTTAATGAGAGAGATAGGAGAATGGAGTTATGGGAGGATCTGGTGAAAATTAAAGTTAGTAAACCTTGGATGCTATGTGGTGACTTTAATTGTGTAATGAGTACTGAAGAAAGAATAGGAGCATCTGTTAGAGAAAGTGAAATGCATGACATGATTTGTTGCATGGATAAATGTGGTATGCAAGACATCAAGTATTCAGGCAATTATTATACCTGGAACAATAAGCAGCAAGGAAGTAGCAGAGTATTTTCCAAGCTTGATAGATTGCCAATCAAGCTTGGAAGGACATATATCCAACTGCAGAAGTGTCCTTTCAGATGGAAGGAGATTTTGATCATTCACCTGCCATATTACAGGTATATCCTGTAGAACATGGAGGAAAAAAACCATTCAAATACTTTACTATGTGGAAGTCTTCAGCAAAATATGAGGATATTTTAAGGAATGTATGGAGACAAGATATTCAAGGTACTAAAATGTACAAGATCATGAAGAAACTGAAGTTGATCAAGGTTGCATTGAAGGAACTGAACAAGGAGGGTTTTTTGGACATACAAGCTAGAGAACTACAGGCTTATGAGAAAATGATGGAAGCTCAAAAATTAATGCATCTTAACCCTGGTGATACACAGTTAGCTGCTAATGAATTGGCTGCAGTGCAGGACTATAGATCACAACACTTGGCTTACACTCAATTCTTATCACAAAGATCAAAGGCAGCCTGGATCAAAGATGGGGATGAAAACACAGCTTTGTTTCATCAAAGCATTAAAGCAAGAAGGTTACAGAACCAGATTTATAGCATATATGATGAACAAGGAGCATGGCATGATGAACCTACTGTCACCAAGGCTTTCTTGTCTTATTATGAGAAATTACTTGGTGAAAGGCAGGATAGGAGGACCCCAGTTTTACAACAATTAATTCATGAAGGGCCAGTTCTCACTGAACAACATAAGCAAGTCTTGAATGCACCATACACTGCTGAGGAGGTGAAGACAGCCTTATTTTCTATTCCAGGTAGTAAAGCCCCTGGAACAGATGGTTTTGGGACCTTCTTTTACAGAGATGCATGGGCAATTGTGGGAGAGGATGTGATTGAGGCTATTCTGGATACATTGAATGGAGGCAGACTATTGAAAGAGGTAAATACCACTGTCATTACCTTGATTCCTAAAACAAAATGCCCTCAAAATGTCACTGAATTCAGACCTATCTCTTGCTGTAACACTATCTATAAAGCTATTACAAAAGTGTTGTGTAATAGACTAAGACATGTGTTACCAGACTTGATAATGGAGAATCAAGGGGGCTTTGTACATGGTAGGTACATCATATATAATATTATGGTCATTCAAGATTTAGTTAAACACTATGGTAGAAAAAACAATACACCTAGCTGTTTACTAAAGATTGATATTCAGAAAGCATATGATACAGTTGATTGGGATTTCATTAAAGAAATGCTTGAAACATTGGGCTTCCCTATAAGTTTCACATCTCTGATTATGGAATGTGTTACTACACCTAAGTTTTCATTGATGATAAATGGTGTGATGAAAGGCTTTTTCAAGTCTTCTAGAGGGCTAAGGCAAGGAGATCCTATCTCCCCTCTTCTCTTTGTATTGTGCATGGAGTATCTTTCAAGGATTTTGAACAAGCTTGGAGAATTGGAGCAGTTTCATTATCATCCCAGATGTAAAGAAATTAAGCTAACACACATGTGCTTTGCTGATGATTTAATCATGTGTTGCAAAGGGAACTTCCCATCATGTTATCTTCTTCTAAGAGCTTTCAAATTGTTCTCTGATACTACTGGTTTACAAGCAAATGTGAAGAAATCAGCAGTGTATACTTGTGGGATGAATGAAAGAGAGATAAGGAGAATTGTTGATACATCTGGATTCACCCACCAGAACTTACCATTCAAGTACCTAGGGGTTCCTATTTGTGCAAAGAAAATTACAGCAGCTCAATGTGAATCACTTGTGGAGAAAATGGTGGCCAGAATAAGGGTTTGGAGCTCAAGAAACATGTCTTATGCAGCCAGAACTCAGCTTATTAATTCAGTACTTTTAAGTCTTCATCAATATTGGGCTCAGGTTTTTATTTTACCTAAGCAAGTTCTACATGAAATAAGCAGAATATGTAGAGCTTTCCTATGGAGTGGGGAGTATTTTAGTCAAAAACCTGGACTCATAGCTTGGGAGAGGGTCTGTACTCCTAAGAATAGTGGTGGTCTTGGCTTCAGAGATGTCAACACTTGGAATCAAGC
The DNA here is from genome assembly GCF_026745355.1 of Beta vulgaris subsp. vulgaris. Classification (NCBI taxonomy): domain Eukaryota; kingdom Viridiplantae; phylum Streptophyta; class Magnoliopsida; order Caryophyllales; family Amaranthaceae; genus Beta; species Beta vulgaris. The sequence continues at coordinate 17,653,196 of NC_079202.1, forward strand.
AAGCTTAGGCAAATATGTTTGGGCTATCTCTAGCAAGCAAGATAGTATTTGGCTAAAATGGATCCATTCTGTATATCTTAGAGATGTGGATTGGTGGGATTACAAGCCCAGATCAGGTGCAAGCTGGTACTGGAAGAAAATTTGCCATGTTAAAGAGCAAATGAAGCAATATTATACACAAGGAGAACTCTGTACAATGCAGAAATATTCAGTGAAGACTGTTTATGAGAAGATGAAAGGTGAACAACTCAAGGTGTATTGGGACACAGCAATATGGAATAGATTAAATCTACCTAACCATAGATTTATCTTATGGCTAGCAATACAGGAGAAACTGAGGACAACTGAAAAAATGAGACACATGGGATTGGACACTAATGGACTATGTCTGATCTGTGCAACTCAATCAGAATCTCATCAACACCTATTCTTCCAATGTCACTTGAGCAGTGAGTGTTTGCAACAGCTCAAAAGTTGGATAGGTTGTAATACAAACATCAACCATATCCCACAGCTGGTGAAGTTTATTCAGAGAAGCAAGAAGTCCAAGTTTAGAAAACAGGTAATGTTTGCTGGATGTGCAGGTTTAATATACCTGATTTGGAGTAGTAGGAATAATGCTTATTGGCAACAGTGGGTTCCCACTCCTACTCAATTGATAGAAAAGTTAAAAATCAGTGTTAGAGCAAGAATTCAAAGTGTAATGCCTCAGAAAATTTCTAGAGAAGACCATGAATGGTTTGAAAATCTGTAATGTTGTGGCTTTAATTGTTTGAAGCTGTAGTATGTACTAGGCTAACTTTCGATGGGGTCCAACCTAGTTGGTTCGCATCTTGTTAGCTTGGTTTTGGTTGTAATGTTTTGGGCATTAATATATACACTTACTTGCTTAGCAAAAAAAAAAAAAAAAATAATCGTGGACGGATTCTCTTGGTTCTTGCACGACGCCATATAGATCGCTAGTCTACTTTTCCAAGCTGCGGTTGCCCTCGAACTTGTCATAGAACTTATTGACCAAGGTCAAGAAATTGTTGTGCTTCCTGGTTTGAGGGATCCAGGCATTTTGAAAGCGGGGCCAGTTAGCGTAGCTCCAAAATATTTGCACATGCAGGCTTCAACAAGGTGCTACCGGATGGATGCTTGCCACATTCAATGCTTATATTGAGCGACATGCTCGTCGAGGTCGGTCAAACCATCATATGTTATAGTGAGGATGGGGAGGTTGAGCTTCTTTGGGAGCACCGCCTTTGAAATCCTTCCGACGAACGATGACGCCGCATAACCATCAGGGTGCTCAACAATACTAGGCATTGTTGCCCCGAGAAATTGGGACATAAGCTTCATCAGGCGTCCAAATCTGCTTTTCGATCAGGATCATTAGCTTCACCACGGGATCTCCGCTTACATTTTCAGGAGTCTTCTCTGTAACACCCCCTAAATTACTCACTTTTAAATAAATAATTTAGTAAATAATATTTGAGTAATTCAGGAGTATTACCGCCACGTAACTAACACGCTTTCGGCAACCAACTACTAACTAACCAAAATAACTTGGAGCAGAAGACTTTAACCAAAGATAATAATACTTCTTTATTAATAAAAGTAAATATTGTCTCAAAACTCAATATAAATGAAACACTCTAATCTAGGTGAAGATCCCTTCCTAGTATGCTCCCATGCACATCCAAAATTCACCTGCAAATCTGCTTACCAAAAAGGTAAACAGGGCAAAGCCAAATAGGAAAAAGGAAATACGCATCAGTATAAAACTGAGTATGAAATGTACTAGATAAGTAACACATTTGTTAGTTCATAACAATTTTTTTTTCGAAAACTCCATCACCAATAATTCAAGAATAACTCTTTAAGAATAAACTATTTTCAAACACTTAATAATAATTCCAAGAATAACATTTAAGAACAAACTTTTCCAAACATTGAATAATAATTCAAGAATAACCTTTTAAGAACAAACTCTTTCCAAACACTTGAATAGTAATTCAAGAATAACCTTTTAAGAGAAAACTCTTTCCAAACAACTTGGATTAAAAATAATCCTGAAAACAATTCCTCTTCTTATCTCCCCTTCTATTTTGCTAAGTGTGCACACCCCCCAAGCTAGTCATCCCATCACGGAGCTATATCAAGGGGTAACTATAATTGCCAACAAGTGGACTTTGAATCTCTTGATATTAATCAAGCGGAAATAATAATAATATGACTTGTAAGTCATAATAAACCTCCTTTCCTCATAAACAACTTTTTGAACATTCAAAGTTCATAAAAACCAATCAACCTTTCCTTGTAAAAATAATTTAATTTTCCAAAAAGGATAACAAAACTTCTATATAAAATGATTGATAAAATCATTCCTTCTTTTCACTTCAAGAGTGAATAATAAAATATTGTAACCATTTCAAACCAAATTTCTAAACCAATCCAACCATTAAATCGATAAACAACTTTATCACATAAAACCACATTTCAAAAGATCTAGCTACATTACGTACCTTGATCTTGCATAAAAGTATACTAGTATCTTCACTTATTCTTATACTTGAGCTTTCTCATAAGCAATTTATCACATGAACTTAATCATGAATTTAACATGAATGACCTATCATGAGCATAATATTTTTGAGTAAGAAATATGAAAATATTTTTCTTAAACCAAAGATGATTATAAAACTTGAATAAGAAATATAAAACTAGAATAGATAGGAAGAGAAAGAAGAACTTTGAAGTAAGAGAGTATGGATTCTTCAAAGTTTTTGTGTGAAAAAGATGGCTTAAGGTATGGGGTATTTATAGGAGTAGAATAGGTAGTACTTAATTTCAAAAATTAAATAGTTTGTAACTTCACCATAAATTAGGAGATTAAACCAAGATTTGTAACCTCCATCATAAATTTGGAAGTTATAGGAAAACAAAACTCCCTCCAATCACCATAAATCCCGTAGGAATATATGTCCCCTAAAAGAAAATTTTTATGCATAAACAGAAAACGGGATGAAGTTTTTGGAATGAAGGGAATTAAAAACAGACAACGAAATCATTACGATTTCATGCTAAAAAATTATCTATCACATTACATGATTTTATGCATAAAAATTTTTATAACTAAAAGTTGTACTCTGTTTTTTTTTCCCTACATGGAATCTTGACATTATTTAAAATTTGAGGGAATTTTCGAAATTATTTTCAATATATACTTTAAAATTTAGTCATGTTGGGTCTTGTTTGATTCGTCTTAATGAATACTTTATTAATATTCAATGGTTACAATTTTTCATAATATAAAATGGAAAATATATAATGACAAAGAAGCGCATTGGCAAACGTGTACAGTTAAAGTAGGAAAATCAAATAATAGTGGGTGCACCGTACAATAAAATATGAAGAATTTCAACATTGGAAAGCATATTTATATAATTATGAAAATCGTGTAAATAATATTGATTGTATATTTTTATCCAAATCTCTTTTAATAACCTTAATTAATGTGATTTAATGCCTAATATTTTACAGTTATATACTTCAACATAAAAATTGAGTAGGTAACACCTATTATTGGAAAATGGGAAGAAGATTATGGAAGGGAGATGAGTAAGAATCAATAGATTTTTTTGCGTGTTATAAATTTTTTTAAATGGAAGACTTAAAAGTTATTTTTATGGGTATTTGAGGCCAATATTTATGGATCGGATATAAAAAGTACCCAACGACGCCAAACACTCGAGCCCAGCTACCTTGCACGCATGTGGTGAATAATTCCCTCCATCTTATCTTCCAAAAAATGTATAAATAGAAAACCATATATAAAGAAGGCAGGAGACTATAAAACCAATGTAGTACATTGAATTTTGTTTCTTTTGAAACAACTAAATTTGGAGTGATAAAGTCTAACTCCACACTAACTCCAACAGTTTTGTATCTCCCTTTCCATTATAAAAATTGAGATAGGGATGATATAAAAAGACATCCTGATAAATCCATCATTGAGCCAGCACACAGTCCCACATCGAGGAAAGAGTGGCCATACATAAGCCCAAATAAGGTTCCATCCTAAAATCCATTGACAATAGGAGGAGTAGCATATTAAGCTTATATGCTTGTCATCCTCTCTCTTTTTTCTCAATGTGGGACAAGCTCATATGTGGATTAATAGCACCTTAACACTCCCTCTCACATGTGAACCCATATGAAATTGCTAAACAACACGCCTAGATGGGGAAAACATTACTATTGGGCTACATGCTCCAAATAATTTTCAACTTAATGGGCCCTCCCTATGTAGGAACAACAATGAAGCAAGGTCGTATGCTTTGATACCATCAAATCATTGGATCTACACACAGAAGCCCACACCAAAGGGTAGACTGACCATAAACAAGCCCAAATGAGGATTCATCCTAAAATCAATTGGCAATAGGAGTAATAGCCCATTAAGCTTATATATTATAACTCATCCTTTCTCTCTTTCTTCAATGTGTGACAAGATCACATGTAGGATAACACCTTAACACACCCTCTTATTAGAGTATTATTGTTGTTGCAATTTTAGTGGAAGATATAAAATTCAACTTTAATGTTTCCTACAAAATATTTAGTATCATAATGATTGAGAATTAACCTCTAAATCATAGAATTGAGGGTGTTTTGTTGAAGGATTTTGAAATGGATTGGGATGGATCTGATACTATGAATGATTAGCTTGATAGCTCGAGAACTTTTCTGGAAAGATCAAATGCAAGTAAATAAATCCAGATTTTCAGGAGAGGTCACAAGTTTTAGTTTGTTCTCTTCAAAGTTGATTCTCTCGTATTGCAGCGCAAATAACATGAGAAGCCTTTGTAGTAATCGTTTGGTCACCAATCCCTAGGACACTTGGCCAACATTACACTAGGCACTAGCAGACAAAAATAAATACTACAACACTACATGAGATGGCCGGGCAACATTATTAGAGAAGGACTAAGGCCTAAACTAGTTAGGATACTATATCTAGATCGGACCTCCTTACAACACTCCTCCTCAAGATGTGAGGGGAGGCTTGCTGAGAGCTCCCATCTTGGTCAAAAGCATTTGATGCTTGTCTACAGGTAGGCTCTTTATCAAAATATTTGCCAGTTGATGATGAGTTGAGACATACTTAGGTTGTATAACTTGTTGTACCACTTTATCTCGAATGAAATGGCAATCCACTTCAACATGCTTAGTATTTTCATGGTGAGCTGGATTTGCTGCCATTGACATTGCTGCTTGATTATCACATTCCATTGAAATTGGTTTTAGGGAAGACAACCCAAGTTCTATAAGCACCCCCGGGATAGCCAAACTACTTCACATGTTGTCAATGCCATGGCTCTGTATTCAGCTTTAGCAGATGATCTAGTCACTACTCTTTACTACTTTGTTTCCATGCCAGCAAAGAATCTCCCAAGAGATAACAGAACCCAGTTATCGATTTTCTAGATATAGGGCATCCTGCCCAGTACTATCAATATAGCTCCGGATGTGGATGCTAGAAACACTCCTTGTTGACTTGTCCCTAGAAGATATATTAAGACCCTCCTTGCAGCCTGGATATGAACACATGTGGGGCTATGCATAAACTGGCTCAGAACATGAATTGCAAAAGTTATGTCGGACCTATTTATTGTAAGATATATAAGTTTTCCAACTAGATGTTGATAATCAATTGGATTAGGCAGGGGTTCACCAGAGTCATATGTGAGTTTCATATGTGGGTCCATAGGCACCTTCAACACTCTACTTTTATGCACCTTGTACTCCTTAAGAATGTCAAGTGTGTATTTTCTTTGGGATATGAATATTCCCTTAGGGCTTTCATCCACCTCAATTCCAATCATGTGAAATTGGGATCCCAATAATTTTTTCACTTGATCAATACTTGTTTGATTTTTCCCTGCAACAAGTATATCATCAACATATACTAACACCAAAACAAAGTTATCTTTCTCTCCCTAGTGAACAAGAAATTAGTTTTTAATTGCAAGAACCCATATGCTTTCATTGCACATGAAAGCTTAGGAAACCACTGTCTTGGGGCCTCTTTTAGCCCATATAAAAGAACTTCAATAATTTACACACCCTCCTTGAATGTTGACTCTTGTGGGTCTACTCCCCCTTTCTCACAACTATCTTCTCAGTAGGTCCATTATATCCCTCAGGCAACTGCATATAAACATCTTCTTGCAATTTCCCATGAAGGAATGCATTTTTCACATCTATCTCATGTAAAATGTACCCTTTCAAAGCTGCTACAGCCAATAGAGACTTCACTGTGGTCATTTTTGCCACAAGAGCAAATGTCTCCTCATAGCACCAATCTGGTTTCTTCCTTTCTTTTGTGCCATCAGGATTGCATTTGGTCTTAAACAACCATTTATATCCGATTGCCTTCTTTTCATGAAGTATATCATTCACACACCAGGTATTATTGTTCTCCTCCAAGGCGTGCAACTCCTCCTTAATAGCTTATACCCACATTTCATCCTTAACTGCAATGTAAAAGTGTTATGGATCACTTGTCACAACTGCTTGATTCACAAAGGTGTTAAAGGCATGAGATACAACAGTGTGAACAATGTTACTAGCATTCAGATCATGATAATAATCAGTTATAGTCTTGTGGTGAGTCACAAAATCTTTTAGCCATTAAGGTTGTTTGTGTGTTCTAGTTGATCTTCTTAGTACAGGTTCTGACTCAATAGGTTTATCCTGCTCAAATTCTTTCTCTCTTGTTTCCACCTCATCATTTTCTTCCCTCATATTCATCTCTTTATTTTCATCAGATTCAACTTCACCATCAATGCTCATCTCATCTTCTAGATACACCCCATTAGTCACTTATCTCTGCACTTTTATTTGCACATCATCACCGGGTATCATCATGGATTGTGGTTGCATATACTATGCTCTACATGCTTTATTTCATGGGAAGATTGTTTCATGGAATGTTACATATCTTGATACAAAGCATTATTGATTAGCAATGTTCAAGAGTTTGTAAGCCTTCTTGTTATGAGGGTATCCTATAAAGATACAAGGTAAACTTCCCTCTTATGGGAAACTTATCCTTCTATCTACTAGGGTTACTTATAAAGGCAAGCACCCAAAAGCTTTTAGGTGATTGTAGATGGTTTTTTTTTCCCATAAAACTTTTCATAGGGAGTCAAGTTTTTGAGAGTTTCTATAGGAAGCATATTTATAATATGCACTGAAGTTAGCACAAACTCTCCCCAATACCTCAATGGAAGACATGATTGAATTCTTATTTCCTGGACATCTACAATATGTTCCTATGCTTCCTCTCCACCCTTCCATTTTGTTGTGGTCTATCCACATAAGATGTTTGGTGGATGATTCCCTATTTTCCAACGTATTTCTTGCATTAAGAGTCATCAAACTCTAATGCGTTGTCAGATCTTATGATCTTGACACTCTTCCCAAACTAATTTAGATAAAAATTACAAAACATTTTAACTACTTCCAAGGACTCAGATTTCAGTTGAGCAATTGAACCTTAGTTGTTCTTGAGTAATCATCCATATGGTCAAGAAAAATCTGTATTTACCATATGTACACATAGTATATGGACCCCATATATCGATATGGATCAATTCAAAAGCAACATAAGCATGAGAATCACTCAGATATAAGGTAGTCTTGTAATTGGACATGTCAAGCAAACATCATGAGGCTGAGTTAATTCAGAAATACACTTAATATGCTTAGTTCGACTCAAAGTTGCATGTCCTAATTTGTTGTTCCAAAGCACAAAATTATTCTTCTTAGTTACATGATTCGCAAATGACAAACTAAGATCAGTACTTAAGCTCTTCTTTCTTATTTCAATTTCTTCTTCTCTTCTTTCTTCACTCAAAAAATGCAACGCTCAGAAATACATGACCTTAATCAGCAACGAAATCATAACTTAATCTTGAGGGTTATTGGCCCACTAATAAAATAATAGGATAAAATTGAAAATCAACTGTATAATGCTTATCGTAACTTAATAAATACAAAATATCCTAGACATCTCAAAACAATCATAATCTCCTCAACATCTCTCATTATAATAGTCATCCTGCAATTGTTCTTCCATACCTAAAACATAAACAAAACGTCATGAGCCGAAGCTCAGTAACATACTACTCTAACATCGTAAAATATTTCACATTATTTTGTTAGAAAACACGGTGGAGAGGATTAGTAAAAACATTTCATAAACGAATCCTAAGCTTCATCATTATCTTCTCTTCTTACTTAATCATATTGGTAACTTGGCAAGTATAATATATGGGATGTCTCCCTATAACTTACAGAAAGGTGACCACAACATAGGTGACACTTTCGGTGTCCAATAGAAAGGCGGCCATAACAATTATGACACTTTCGGTGCCCATATTATGAACTATAGACGTCTCCCCAAAACATACAGAAAGGCGACCACAATATAAGTGGCACTTTCGTTGCCCACATTTTAAACAAAAAGGTGGCCACAACATAGATGACACTTTCAGTACCCACAGAAAGGAGGTCACAACAAAGATGACACTTTCGGTGCCCAAAGAATACTGCCAAGAAACATCTTTCACTTAACTTTATCATGTTTCATTTCTTTTACGTATTATAATTACATTACATCATCTTAATTATAATCATGAAACGTAATTGTAATCATTAAACGTAATTAAATCATATATCATAACATCAAAATCCTCATACTTCATAACATCAAATCATTTGATGAACATCATTTAAATAGAAAACTTTTCATATCCCGCATAGCATAAGTAACATAGCATAAACATTGTATAAAGCATCATAAAACATAGTTGGAAAAGGGAGTGTTGGTGCTTGCAGTAGAAGTTACTTGAAATCCCGCTTACCAACTTTCATAGGCGAGGGAGGCTGGTAATATCCTTTATCCTTCAATCTAATTAAGAATTGAGTAACGAAGTTCATTACTATTTAATTAGACTTGGACTTTTCTGAAATAGTCTTTGATTAAGCCGTAACTTAGTTAAGTGATTACTCCTAACGTCTTTTTAGTTATACGAGTCGTAAATAGACATAATTAAGAAGCATAATTTTTAATCATAATTTATATACCTTGGCCTAAGCATATATTCACTATGTTATCAACTTTTAATAAAACTTACAAAATTATTACCACTTATAATTACTCGTCCAATATATTATAAAGTTACTTATGATTAATAATAAACTGAAGTCATAGTAATCTTAATTATTTATCATGTTAATGAAATGAACTTATTTTACCTATACTCAAATTATGACAATGTAACCATTTATATCTCTTAATTTAAATAAAAAATTTACTTAATTGATGAAACTTATTATTATCATTTATAAATTATTCATCTATGTTTCAAACATCACAACTACTACGACTTAACTTAAATGTTTATTATCATTAATCTAGTTATATAAATTATTAACATTAACATCCTACATTAGTAACCAATGAATTTATGAACTAAACATTATATAACTTAAGTGTTCTTAATACTCAATTACAAAAATTCAAACTACAAAAACTAGTAGCTAGTTAACTTAACATAACATTTGTAACTTATTCCTTAATATGATATTATCCCAAACTAGTTAAAGTTTTAAGCCAAACTAAGTGAATTAATGAAATCCAACAAATCAGTTCACTTAAGCGAAATATATCAAAACAAGCAAATTCACTACGTAGCTTAACTTAACCAAATTAGATTTTTAAACCCATCAATTGTAAGTTACTAACTAGCTAGCTTGAGTTATTTAATGATACTAAATCAATTTATTCTTCACATGTTAGCCCATCTAATTACTAAGTAAATTAACCAAAGAAATTTCGATTATGGTCGAACAATAACAATTCTACTACCTAATTTCCTTACTTAACTATTTAAATTAAAATTTCATTAAATAATACTTAAGGGGTGGGGGTTCGTATACCTCTACTGAATTGGAGCACGGACGAACGAGCAATAGGGGAAGAGATTGGCGAGCTCCGGCAAGGCTAGCGAACACTGACATGACTTGGCCAAGACACGGAGGCGGTAGATTGTGGTGCAACACAAGTTCTCCATCAATTTCCATCATTCGAGTCCAGAATAAGTATTTCCATTATTCGGAGTAAGAGCTTATGTTCTCTAACTATCTTTATCATTAGTTTTCTTCCTCTCTAAATTTCAACATTTACATAATCTCGAAACAACATTACATTCCGTAATATGTGTCAAATCCTCATGACTTCAAATATCCAAAGTAATTTCATACTTGGTTCGCATGTTTCACTACAAAGCTTGAAGCCAAATTCATTATGCCAACTTGCCCTTTAATATATCAATCCTTTCTTTTCTTACTCATAACCCTTCGAAGAGTTTAATTGTGCTATATATATAATATACACTCTCCATCAATTTGACACTATGAACTTCATGAACCATTTAATACACCTGGATCAATTCTCACCTTCAACTCAACTCTAGCTCTAATACCATTATGAGCTTGATAGCTTGATATTTTTTATGGAAAGATCAAAGGCAAGGAAATGAATCCAGATTTTCAAGAGAGAGTCACAAGTTTCAGATTGTGCTCTTCAAATTTGATTCTCTCGTATTGCGACGCAAATAACATGGGCAACCTTTTTGTAGTAATCTTTAGGTCACCAATCCCTAGGACACCTGGCCAGCTTTACACTAGGCACTAGGAGACAAAAATTACAACAATACTACATGAGAAGGACTAAAGCATAAACTAGTTAGGATTATATGAGCTGGACTGGAGCTCCTCACAACAATGAACGATTGAAATGTTGTTTAATTTGGTTGAATTGGTTTCGCTTTAGAATCTCATATCCGTAGTTTTTTCATCCAAACCTCTTCAATTTCATACCTATCACCCTCATAGAGATTTAGATCCCAATAACTTGTCTCTACTATAGATTCTATTTTCATTCTTTTAATGAATAAATTATGATAATTTTTTTTTAAAAAAATCAATATATATCAATAAAGTTTTCATTCTCATATCATTTCATTTCAATAATTTGAATGAAATGTCCATCGAATTCAACATTGACAATTTATAATCGATCTTCATGTTACAAATTAATAGATCCCTTATATTAAATTCTTAGTCTCAAGTAAACCCTTACTATTTTATGAATAATTTTTTAAGGTATATTGAAATCATTTACAAGTACGTTAAAAATTATAAAGAGTCACAATCAATCTCGAAATATCTAAAATATAAAGTGATGCTAACTATTGTTATTTTGTAAATCATGTCAAAAGACATTCAAGGATACCCTAGAAATACATATAAATTTGACTTTTTACGTATAAGCAGATTAACAATACAAAAATTATTAAAAAAGACAGTTTATTTTAATATAAAAGTACACTAGTCATTAAATATATTAGGAAAATTGACAAAAATAAGCCAACCTCTGGCCCGTATTCCACATTTAAGCCAACGTTTTGAAAATCCAGATATAAGCCAACCTTTGTATCATTTTTACCAATTTTAGGTTAGATTACCTCCAACCTGTTTTTCAAGTTAAAAAATATGTTCATTTTTTTCTGAATTTATTTTGTTATTTTTACCTCATTCTCTCCCTAATCTCTCTTCTGCCTCATCTCTCTTCTCCCTCGTCACTCATCGCCACCGTCGCACCGTCGCCATCGCAGCCTCCAGATCTCCTCTCTCCTCTTTGTTTCATTTTTATTTTTTAACTTTCCCCTTTTATGGTGGGGCTGCGGGTTTTGGTTCTGGGGTCTCAGTTTGGTGGGGGTGGTTCAGTTTTGGGGTTTGGGCTAGTCATGGCTGGGTTGTGGAGGTTTTAAGTTGTGGCTAGGTAGGGTTAATTCGGTGGTGGGTGGGTTTCGGGTGTTGGGGTTCTTGGGTTTGGTGGGGTGGTTTGGTTATGGGAGTGGGTTTGGCTTAAATGGTTGAGTTGTGGTGGTGGAGGTTCGATTTTGGTGGCGGTGGAGGTTCGATTGTGGGATAATGATGGGGGTTCAGTTGTAGGTTAATGTTGGGGTCCGATTTGGTTTTGTAGTGGGGATTCGGGTGGTGGAGGATCGTTATGGTGGTCGTGGGTTTGGTTTTGGTGGGGGGTCGATTCGAATGGGAGTTCGATTGGAGGGGCCTGGTTGTGGTGAGGGGTCGATTCGAGTCGGGGTTCAATTGGTGGGGTCTGGTTGTACGTGGTTGTGGGTTTGGTTCAAGTGGGGGTTTGATTGGTGGATTGGGCATTGGGTGTTTTCCGCCTCAGGGAGGGCATCGGGTGTTTTCAGGGGAGGGGTGGGGTGTTGTCGGGGTGGGAAGTGGGTGTTTTTAGGTGAGGGGTGGGGGTTGTTAGGGTGCGCAATGGGTGGCTGGTGTTTGGCAGTGGTGATAGTGGTGGGTGGTTGATGTTTGGTGGTGATAATAATAATAATAATAATGATTAATGATTAATAACAATAACAATTAATATTTAATAATAATAATAAATTAATAATTAGTGATAATAGCATTATTAACCTGAAGCAACAGGTTACCAACAGGTTAACCTGGCAATTAACCTAAAATTGGTTAAAAATGATACAAAGGTTGGCTTATATCTGGATTTTCAAAACGTTGGCTTAAATGTGGAATACGGGCCAAAGGTTGGCTTATTTTTGTCAATTTTTCCAATAGATTAAACTAGTTATAAAAAAAATTAACCTAGTTACTATTTGGGCTAATTCTCTATTTAATATGGAACTTACCATTACCTAATATTAATTTAAAGTGAAAGTATTGGGTCAGACCGTCTGACCCAATGCATATTGTCAGACGGGCTGAGCCCAGTACTTTGAATTTGTTGAAACAAATTTAAAACCCAAAAATCTCCACTTTCACTTCCTCCTGAACTTCACAGGTTCTGCAAATGCCCTATTTCTCTCTCCCCTATTCATCTTCACCATCTTCACCGGAAAAGCTGCTGTTGTTTGGTTTCTTTGGCATCTTCTTTTTCTTTTTTTTTTTGATAATTTCAAGATGCCTCAGAACTGGACATCACTCGGACAACATAATCTCGTGACCCGTAAACCAACAATGGCTCCAAGGCGAAGTGATATGCATCATTTCCGCAAAATCTCATGACAGCTCCTCCATACAAATCAATACTTTCACCATAGAGTTCCATAGATTTGCCTTAAGTGGATACAATTGTGCAGCTGCTGAAATTTGACATTTGCTTGGTAAGGTTGTGAGCGTTAACTTGAACTATGAGATCATACAAATGAGTTCTATAAATGATTGTGCCATTAATCAATTTACTATCCTATATGCTTACAACAACTTCTGCCTAAATTAGTAAATTGTATCCAATTCTACAAGAATTAGGATATGAAACTCATTAGTGATGCTGGATTGCTGCTACCAGCAAAGAGAAGTTAATAGTTCAAAACTATTGTTGTTCTGAACATGAGTATGGAGTATCAGCTAAGAGGAATGAAGAAGAAGGAGAAAGTGAGAGAAAGTATAGGTTAGTGTTTTGTTTTCTTTTCAGTTGGACTTTGTTTTCTTTCAGTTGGACTTTCTTTTCTTTCAGTTAGACTTTGTTTTCTTTCAGTCGGACTTTCTTTTCTTTCAGTTAGACTTTCTTTTCTTTCAGTTAGACTTTCTTTTTTTTCAGTTAGACTTTCTTTTCTTTCAGTTGGACTTTCTTTTCTTTCAGTTAGACTTTCTTTTCTTTCAGTTGGACTTTCTTTTCTTTCAGTTGGACCAACTGAAAGAAATAATGGGCCAACTGAAAGAAATAATGGACTAACTGAAACAAAATGAAGACTACCTGAAGAAAAATGTAGACTACCTGAAAAAGAATAAAATACCAACTGAAACCCAAGTAAGTCTAACTGAAGCACAAAAACCCACTGAAAAACAAAGAAGACTAACTGAAAACAAAATGAAGACTACCTGAAAAAAAATTGGAACCACCTGGAAAAAAATGAAGACTACCTGAAAAAAAATTGGAACCACCTGAAAGTCGTCCGACCAAGATTATGGTCGGACGAGTCCGACACAATACGTTCTCTAATTTAAAAGTAGACGGTCTCTTAAAAGACAAACTCCTATCAATAACGACAAATTTTGATTTATGCATGAATTAAATGATTAAATTACCGAAACATGAAGGATATCTCGAATTCAAACCGCATCATCATTTCATTTTTTTCTTTGCTTCCAACATCCATCATGATTCATGTGTCCACTTGTCCAAGTGTAGAATCATTAGCTTGCGTGATTATAAACAACGCAATCATATTATACTTGATAAACAATAGTAAATCACAAATTTTTCCCCTTTATTTGAGGATAAGAGGCTGCTTCTATGTTCATGCAATTTATCTATATATATGGGCTATCAAAATGCTAGGAAGCAGACTAACTAAACTAAAAGTACCCTGAACATATATATCTAATATCCTTATTGCTTACTTTAAGTTTCCAGATGAAAAGTCTTGCAGTTTTCATCCTCTTCTCTCTCCTAGCCAGCTTTAGTCATTCCATTGAACTTGATTTTTGTGTCGGAGATCTCAGTCTCCCCAGAGGACCAGGAGGATACGCTTGCAAAGATCCCGCTAATGTTACAACTGATGATTTTGTTTATACCGGTTTTCGTGGTGAAAAACCTACTACAAATATTTTCAAAAATCATTTGACTCTCGCTTTTTCAAATGCATATCCAGCTCTGAATGGTTTAGGTGTCTCCTTGGCAAGGTTAGACTTTGCTGTGGGAGGAGTTATCCCAGTACACTCTCACCGAACATCAGAAATTCTTATTTTAGCAAAAGGTACTATCATTGCAGGATTTATTGATACGAACAACACTGCATATTATAAAAAGTTGGAGGTCGGTGATGTTATGATCTTTCCACAAGCCATGCTCCATTTTCAAGTCAATGTTGGTAAAATTCCAGCTCTTGCATTTGTTGCATTGAATAGTGCAAATCCAGGATTGCAAATCACTACTTCTTCGTTGTTTGATGGAAATTTACCAACTGAGTTAGCGGAGCAAATCACACTTCTAAGTCATCAGGAAGTGATGCGGATGAAGACATTATTTGGCACTCATTAATTAGACTGGTTTTCAATTATTTTCTTTTCTTTGCATGGCATGCAACTATGTCTAGTGCCAAGCTTGATTTACTGTTATTCCAGACTTTAAAATAGTAGCACCTAAGGGCATAAAATAAAGAGACCCAATGTTAATTTCTCTTAGCTAAGCGCTTGTATGTTAAATCATTCTTAAAGAATATTTTGCTTATTATTGATTACTAAATTCTGGAGATACTTAATATAATTTTCCTTGAAACTAATACAACTACTCTCATCTCTTCTTTTGATTTTATAGAAAAGAAAAAAAAACAATACCACCATCACTTCGTCCTTTATTCCGAAATTGTTTCCTTGTTTTTGTACACCTTTCGATAATAAGAGCGAAAGGTTGATAGTCTTATATCTACTTCAAAGCTGTAGATATATATTACTCACTCCCTTTGGTATTCAAACAGTTTGATTTGACAAAGTTTTTAGATGCTTTATATGATTTCTGCATTTTATTTTTGGTAATTGGTATGTGTTGTTTTTTTTCAAATTATAGTTCATGTATTGTGCTGCCTGTTTATACGAAATAAACTAAGGGGTAATATTTAGTTGGGACATCGATAAGTAGATTAAAACAAGACAAGCAAAGGATGCAATTCAAGTGACAAAAATAAAGAAAGGGAATACAAGAAACGGTGACACGAAAAACTCCAATGAAGATAGGTAAAAACCGCAGTGGCTTGCAAGTCCACCAAGCCCACTGTGATGCCGGCGTGAAAGCCACATTAAGTACATGTATATTTTATTTTTATGGGATAATAATCATTGATAATCTAAAGTATTTGATTAAGGGAAGAGTTACACAAGAGTATCTTTTAGAAAATATATTTAGTTTTGATTATCGTCGAGTGAGAAGTGCACTAGAGGAAAAAAAAGAAAGGGTTGCGCTTTTTTTAAAAGCGCAGCGCTACTAGTGAAGGGCTGCGCTTTTTTTAAAAACGCAGCACTACAAAACAGAAGGGCTGCGCTTTTTTAAAAAAGCACAGCCCTTCATTAGTAGGGTTGCGCTTTTAACAAAAGCGCAGTCCTTCTTACACTCAGAAGGGCTGCGTTTTTTGGGACACGCGCAGCCCTTCATCGGTTTTTTTTTATTTTGAAAAAAGCGCGGGCTTAAAAGACAAAGTGACTAGGGTTTACTCCCTCATTCTCTCAGTCTGTCTCGCGCGCCTCTCACAAATCTCATTCTCTCTCACCTCTCTCTCAAGTCTCATTCTCTCTCTCCTCCCTCACAAGTCTCATTCTCTCTCTCCTCCCTCATTCCCAGACTTTCTTTTTTACACTTTGCCTGCGTAGATTGATGGATCTGGAAACGAAAATGTTCGTCGGCTATTTTGTGAAGTTGAAGATCGATGGGTTTTCGTTTTCGTCGGCTATTTTTTGTCACAATCACAATTGTGAAGTTGAACAAAATAGCCGACGAAGATGAAAGCTGATGTTCGTCGGCTATGTTCGTCGGCTATGTTCGTGGGCTATATTTTTTGTCACAATCACAATCATCGTCTGAAATCACAATCATCGTCTGAAATCACAATCATCGTCGGCTATTTTGTTCGTCGGCTATGTTGTGAAGTTCTCTCTCAATGTTCGTCGCTGATTTCCTCTCCTCTCTCAAAATATGTCGCTCGTTGTGATTCCAGATCTGAGTTTTTTCGTTTTTTAATCTAATTGTGATTTCAGATCTCGTTGTAATTTTTTCATTTTTTAGATATGTAATCACTCTCAATTTTCGTTTTCTATTTTTCGTTTTTACGGTTAGTTCATTTTCTTAATTTCTTTATTGTTTTTCGTCCCTTGTTTTTCAATTTTCGTTCGTTTTTTTATTTTCCTTCTCTCTATTTTCTGATTTCATTATACTTTTTTAGTTTCAGATCTGATTTCATTATACTTTTTTGTTTTTTAGTTTATTTAATTTCGTTTTTTAGTTTAGATGCAATAATATCATATTTTTTTTCGATTTTTAGGGTTTAAGTTATAATGTTGTAAGTGTGGATTATGGTGTGTAGGCAATTTCCAGTTGAACAATTTTTGTTGCCTTTGTTTAGTTCGTTGCTGTTTCATTATACTTTCTATTTTGTTTATTTGTATGATAGTTCTGTTGAAATGTGCAATTCTTATAGAAAAACTTGGTTAATTGTAGCTTCAAACGAGTTAATTGTGCTTTTTGCTTTGCTGTAAGATATATTTTTGTTTTGGATTGTTTAAACAATATGAGTAGATATATCTAGTAGTAAAAAAATGCAAAAAAAAAAAAAATATTTTTTATTTTTTTTGGGTTAGAAGGGTTGCGCTTTTTAGGTAAAAGCGCAGCCCTTCATGCTTAGAAGGGCTGCGCTTTTACCTAAAAGCGCAGCCCTTCGTTGCTTGAAGGGCTGCGCTTTTACCTAAAAAGCGCAGCCCTTCGTTGTGAAGGGCTGCGCTTTACTAGCGCAACCCTACTTGAATAGTGAAGGGCTGCGATGGAAAGGGCTGCCCTCAAAAAGCGCAGCCCTACATGCCATTTTTAGCGCAGCCCTACTGCTTTTTTTCACTAGTGGTGCTTTGTGTGAGTGAAGAAAATATGATGTTATGCTGCTGAAGGTGTACACTATGCTGCTGGAGGTGCACACTCTGAATATGTGACCAATACCTCAAGTGATCTTTTGGCAATCATTGCCTTGATCACTCCTTATCTTTAGGAGAAATAGCTGCTGTCATGTGACAGATTACAGCTGTAATATTTGTTTTGTCCTTTTATGATGCTCGCACTTTTCAGCTCTTTCCTAGTATTTTCCTTTTCTAGGTTTTAGGTAAGATTCCTAGGATGATCTCAGATATATATAGTTGCCTCGTTTTTTGTTTGTAAGGGAGGAGAAAAACACTCACAAAACAGAAAGAACTTTGAACCAAGAAATGAGAATTATGAGAAAAGTTCTCTAAATATTTTTGTCTCATTTCTCTTCATGGTATCAGAGCAGGAGAGTGTCCTTTATCACAAAAACTAATTTTTTTTGTTTTTAGAAAAGGTCAGGACCAGAAAAGGAAAAGGAAAAATCTGGAGCTCACTTTGGGTATGCAGATCCTTATTTCTTAGCTTCCTCTGATCTATCAACAAGCCAGTTAGGTAGCATTGTTTTCTCAGGCAATAACTATCTAAACTGGACTAGAAGCGTGAGAATGACATTAGGAGCCAAAAACAAACTTGGTTTCATTAATGGAGACATTGTGAAACCAAAACAAGATACAACTTATTACAACAAATGGGAAAGGAATGATGCAATGGTGAGATGTTGGATATTTGCTTCTATGAACACTGACATAGGAGCAAGTATGATGTATGTCAAGAGTGCTAAAGATCTATGGGATGAACGAAAAGAGAGATATGAATAAACTAATGCTCCTCTTTTATTCCAGCTCAAGAAGGAACTGAGTGATCTAAGTCAAGAAAACAGGAGCATTGCTGAGTTTTACTGCAAACTCAAGCAATTATGGGATGAAATTTCATCCATTGAAGGCATACCTAAATGTACATGTGGGGTCATGACAAACTGCAAGTGTGATATTTTGAAGAAGCTTGACAAGGCTGATGCCTTAAACAAACTGATACAATTTCTCATGCCTCTCAATGAAGGGTATGAGAACATGAAGACTAACATCCTGGCTATGGAACCCTTACCATCTGTAAGTAGGGCGTTCCACCTTGTTCAACAACAAGAAAAACAGAAGCAAATTGCAGGGCAGATGCAAAATGTTCAAGAAGCAAGTGCTCTAACTGTAAGAGTACAACCAGGAAGTTGGCAACAAAGAAAGGAGTTTAAGGAAGCAAAGATGAAGAAGAAATGTGAACATTGTTTCATGAAGGGTCATGTTAAGGAGGAATGTTTCAAGATTGTAGGCTACCCGGATTGGTACAAAAAGCCTAGAAACAATCAGAAGACTGCTATTAATGTGAACAAGATGCAGCAGGAAGGAAGCTATGACACACCACTTGATAGGAACTATGAAGTAGGAGAAGCAAGTGGAAACAAGGCTGATGATAATCTCATCAACAATCTTATCCAAGAAATGATGAATGCTTTGAATGAAAAGCAGCATAGCAGTAACTTTGCAGGTAATGAAAACTCATCTAAACTTGCTTGTTATAGTGAAAATGTTGGGAATAAAAGGTGGATTGTTGACACTGGGGCTTCTGATCACATGATAGGTGATAGAAGTTTGTTTTCTTCTTCATATACTCTAAAAAAACCTGTGAAAGTGGGACTTCCTGATGGTACAGTTAAAATTGTTAAGGAAGCTGGGATTGTTAAAATAAATGATAAAATTATCCTTGAAAAGGTGCTTCTTGTCCCTGGTTTTACGCATAATCTTATGTCTATAAGTAAATTAACTGAAGGAATTAAAATCAGAGTAGTTTTTGATGAACATGGTTGCGTTATACAAGACCACTACTCTGAAGAAAGTTTGGGAAAAGGAAAAGAAGATGAAGGAGTCTACATCTTTGTGATGGAACACAAAAGGAAGAATAAGCAAGAATTTTGTTCTATTGTAGGAGAATCAAAGCATGTTTGTAATAGTGCTGAAAGTTTAAGTTTAATTCATGAAAGATTAGGTCATGTATCTCTTTCAAAAATGAGACATTTAAGCTTTTGTAGCTGCAAAGGAATCAAAGAGAATTATTGTGATACTTGTTGTGTGTCTAAGCATCATAGACTTCCTTTTAACCTTAGCAAATCCATTGTTGAATCCATCTTTAATATGATACATGTTGACTTATGGGGACCTTACAAGGTTCAAACAATAACATGAGCTTCTTATTTCCTCACTATTGTTGATGATTATAGTAGAACAACATGGACTTTTCTTCTTTCTAACAAGGAACAAGTTAAGGGAACTTTGGTTAATTTCCTTACTTACATTGAAAACCATTTTAATAAAAGAGTTAAAGTTTTAAGAAGTGATAATGGAACAGAAATTTTTCAAGAAGGATGTGGGGGAATCTTGGGAGAAAAGGGAATAGTGCACCAAAGGAGCATTGCAGGGGTTCCTCAATAGAATGGTAGGGTAGAAAGGAAGCACAAGTTTCTTTTAGAAACTGCAAGAGCCCTAAAAATCCATGCTGGTCTTCCTAACTATCTATGGGGAGAATGCATTCTTGCTGCTACTCACATCATAAACTTATTCCCTTCTTCTGTTTTAGGATGGCTAACCCCTTATGAAAGGTTAATGAACAAAACACCTACCTATGATCATCTAAGGATCATTGGTTGTCTTTGTTATGGCAGTGCAACAGCAAAGAAACCAAATAAATTTGCAGAAAAAGGCATAAGATCTGTTTTGCTTGGATATCCTTGTAATCAAAAGGGTTATAAACTCTTTGATTTACAAAACAGAAAAATATATCTCAGTAGAGATGTAGTTTTTAAGGAAGGAATATTTCCTTTCCTTAAGGCTGAAAATGATCTCACCCAACAAGTTCAGCATCAGATTTCATTTCATCCTTTCTCTGAAATGGATGATGATGATGTGATGCAATCTGATGTGAGTAATCTGGAAGACAGTGCAGGGTTCACTTCAACACCCACAACACAATCTCATCAACCTCAATCTGAAGAAGAAGGGACTCCTGGAACTTCTGAACCTACTAGTGACTCTCAACAACACCTTGCAACAAATGTTCCTGCAACCAGCTTACCCATTCTAAAAAGACCAGCTAGAGCACGATCCATATCAAAAAAGTTTGATGATTACATTCATCAACTTCCAGTCATAAACCAGCCAAATGAAGATCATGATCTCTCTAGCTCCTTTAATGTACATGGATTAAAAGAAATGCAATATTATTCTCCTGAATACATTAGTGGTATGCACAATGTGATGAAACTTATTGAGCCTGACACTTACACTCAAGCTGTTCAATATCAAGGATGGAAAGATGCCATGGAGCAGGATCTACAAGCCCTTGAACACAATAATACATGGGAGCTCACTGATCTGCCTCCAGGCCATAAAGCTTTGGCTTCTAAATGGGTTTATAAGATAAAGCACAAATTTGATGGCAGTGTTGAGAGATTGAAGGCTATATTAGTTGCCAGGGGGGACAAGCAAAACAAAGGCAAAGACTATAAATATACATTCTCACCTGTTGCAAAATTTACAACAGTGAGAATATTAATAGCTCTTGCTACTCTTCAAACCTGGAACTTGCATCATGTTGATATTAACAATGCTTTTTTACATGGATACCTTGAGGAAGAGGTGTATTTGAAACCTCCTCAAGGCTATTCAGTCCCAGAAGGCAAAGTTTGTAAACTCAAAATAAGTTTATATGGTTTAAAACAAGCTTCAAGGGCTTGGAATGTTGAATTAAAGGCTTTCTTACTGCAACTTGGCTATCAACAGTCTAAAAGAGATTATTCTCTTTTCTCTAAGACTAACAATGGCAAGAAAACTTTCATATTGGTCTATGTTGATGACCTACTGCTCACAGGGGATGATAGTAAGGCAATTAACAGTCGTAAGGAAGCTTTGCATACAACCTTCACCATCAAAGACTTAGGGGAGCTCAAATATTTTCTAGGTATTGAAGTCTCCAAAAATGGTGCAAGGACTCTTTTAAATCAAAGAAAATATGTCTTTAATATTCTCTCCAACACTGGCATGATGTAATGCAAAACAGCTCTCACACCTCTCCCTCAAGGTTTGAAGCTTTCAACAGAAGAAGGAGAAGTCTTGGAAGATCCTGAAGTCTATAGAAGGTTGATTGGTAAATTGCTCTACCTCAACCTTACACGACCTGACATTTTATTCAGTGTTCAACAATTAAGCCAGTTCATGAATTGTCCAAGAAAGCCTCACTGGGATGCAGCACTACATATTGTTAGATACCTCAAAAGAACCATTGATTGGGGTCTTTTTTACCCAGCTGCAGGGTCCTTGACATTACAAACCTATTGTGATGCTGACTGGGGATCTTCTATCTTCTCTCGGAGATCTCTCACAGGTTATTGTATCTTCCTAAGAGGCTGTTTGATCTCATGGAAAACAAAGAAGCAACCGACTGTTTCAAAATCATCCGCTGAATCAGAGTATAGAAGCATGTCCAAGACCACCAGTGAAATTGTTTTGGTTGAAGGTGTTTTGGAAGATTTAGGTTGTGCTATTCCTAAACCCATTACTCTCTATTGTGATAACAGAGCTGCTCAACACATTGCTGCAAACCCAGTGTTCCATGAAAGAACAAAGCATTTAAGCATTGATTGTCACTATGTAAGGGAGAACATTGAAGCAGGTTTTCTATGCACTGCCCATGTTCCTTCTCAATCTCAACTTGCAGACCTGATGACTAAAAGTCTCCCTAAACAGCAGCACCATCATCTATCATTCAAGCTGGGTCTTGTCACATATCCCAAGCTCCATCTTGAAGGGGGGTGTGAAGAAAATATGATGTTATGCTGCTGAAGGTGTACACTATGCTGCTGGAGGTGCACACTCTGAATATGTGACCAACACCTCAAGTGATCTTTTGGCAATCATTGCCTTGATCACTCCTTATCTTTAGGAGAAATAGCTGCTGTCATGTGACAGATTACAGCTGTAATATTTATTTTGTCCTTTTATGATGCTGGCACTTTTCAGCTCTTTCCTAGTATTTTCCTTTTCTAGGTTTTAGGGAAGATCCCTAGGATGATCTCAGATATATATAGTTGCCTCGTTTTTTGTTTGTAAGGGAGGAGAAAAACACTCACAAAACAGAAAGAACTTTGAACCAAGAAATGAGAATTATGAGAAAAGTTCTCTAAATATTTTTGTCTCATTTCTCTTCAGTGAGGATGACCGTTCATGATGTATGTTTTGTAGGTTGTTTGATCTTATCCCCCCTTGAATAATCATGAACTTTTCTCCTTTTATACCTCTTTGGATGGTTATAAGTGGTTGACCAAAGAGACATGTGCCTCCTACAATGTAGGACACAGTGGTTGTACCTATAACTTAGTTTTCTTCTTGTTTGTGGACTACTCCAAGTAATGTATATTGCGTTGACACATTATAGGGTGAAGAAGTGCTTCCTTGATCACAGGGACGGTTCCAACAACTTGTCTGGTCTACTGCTCAGTCTCGTCGGCTGACTGCATCCGTCGCGTCGGTCATTACTATTGGAATCACATAGAGTACAAATCAGTTATAAAATGTTCTTGATTGGCTCCTTGATTTTCTCCCACTATTTTGACCTTGATCGCCAAGTAATCATTTACCCCACGTGTCATGAGTGAAAATAAGGATCCCACAAATATAAGAACAACTTTTGACATTTTTTTGATGTTGATAACCACCTCCTGGTACTTGGAGATTTCTTCTAAGTTGATTATGTTGTTGGGCATCAACTACTGGCATTCGGGTGTCATGACGATACTCACCTTTCATCGCGACGTCACTTTCTTGTCGTCGTCGTAACGTTAATGATCTAACGTCCGGACGTCCTCGTCGGTCATCCAGACGTAACTCGCTTGTCGTCCAAACGTCATTCGTCTGTCGTTCAAAGTAAGCTCATTCGTCCGTCGTCCGGACATCATTCGTCTGTCGTCCACGTTATTCATATGTCGTCTACATTAGAGGTGATCATTTTGGCCCGGCCCGGTCATATTTTTTTGGCTTTGGGCGAGCTTTGGGCAAGCCAAAAATAACTTTTTAGTCTATTTTTTGGCCCAGCCCGTTTTGGCCCGCAAAAGCCCGCTAATTTAGGCCCGAATTAGCGGCCTTTGGACACAAAAATTCGGCCCGAATTTAGGCCCGGCCCGACCCGACCAATGGGCAAAAAATTTTGGCCGCGGCCCGGCCCATGATCACCTCTAGTCTACATGGACTCAACTATCGTCCAGACTGAAGCAACATTCAGCCAAACGACATTCATTTGTCCCCCATACGAGCTTAGTTGTCCTACTAAAGAAAAGACAGTCACAATTTAGCTAAAACATGTTACATTTCAAAATTTCATGATTTTTGTTTGAGTGTAAATATGATAATATATTAGCTTTATTTTAATCATCATATAATTAGTGTGACTACTATCACTAAGTATGTCTTTTGATTATATACTCATGGACAATTTGTAATGTACACTATCACTAAGTATTTGTTGAGTATATATAATTGAAGTCATGAACACGAACTTGTAAAAATTATAAACATGTTTTTTTGTGGGTAGGCCGTCATAGTATGGGCTATGTATATATTTTACATTTTTAACCATTTGTTGTCTCAATGTTATAATTGTGATTCTATTTTCTTAGAATCCTATATTTTAGACATGGGGTTAAAATGATTATTGAATGTACTTCTCAATTTTATATAAGTTGGTTGATGTTTAATATTTACATGTTACAAAAGTCAAAGTATTGATTTCTTTTAATAATTTTGTGGCAATCACTAGTATAAGTGTATATATCTCAAATTTGCTGACATTGAAATTGTGTCAAAGTTTTTATTTATGGTTGGGGAAATCTTATACTAGAAATTAATTTTTATTTATGCATAGTTATTATTTCATAGTTAATCACATTTTAAAGTGACATGTATATACTTGAATAAAGTATAATAAAAGATATGATAATTAGTTATTTCAATTTATGAGATTATTAATTAATAATGGTGTTGAGGAAATCGATAGTATAAATTGGTTATGTATTAAATTTCGGGACAATGAAATTTTTCTAAACTTGATGGTGTGCGCATATATAATTTTATACATGAAATGGATTTTATTTTAATTGAAATTCTTAAATGTCTTGGAAAGATAATAGTATTGTTGATCTAATCTATTTAATAGATGAGGTTATTTGGAAATAAAAATGTTCTTCGATTTTAGAAGAATAATTTGGCGTTAGTTAAATGTTGGTTTAGGGATTTGTTTCTTACAAGAAGAGATGATAAATCTATTTGGATGAGCTATTTATGGAGGAGGTTAATTCCTTGTGATCCAAGAAGTGTACTTACGTGGTTGTTTTCATATACAAAAATGGGAAAGAATATTAATTTAATTGATTGTTTTAGTATTAACATATTGTTTGTTCATAATTAATATGTGAAATGTTTTATGGCCTTGACTATGCAGCATATGATTAGTTATTGTGATGTACTTCAATGATTATTAATGACATATTATTATTATTTAATGATATTACATTTATAATGGCAAGTCAAGACACATTGTATTGCGAGATTGTTGTGCTTGTGATTTTATAAACATCGAGCCGTGTTAATGAACTTTTATATGTTTTGTTAACTTGATGGATATGGCGAAAGTTACTGTCAAGTTATGTCACATAAAAGTGGGGGATGAGATTTAAGCTAATTAAGTAAATTACAAACAAAGAAAACACAATTCACGTCTTGTACAACGCAAAATCATGAATTTAATGAGGATTTCACTTTATTTGTAATTTAGAACACTATAAAATTTGTAATTACATCCCAGGGTAAGTCCTCGTTTTTCGCAATATTGGAAGTTGATTAATTTATTAATAAATCCTTAGTTACTTGCTCTATAAATAGTTTACCTATATGAGTAAGAAGTTTGGAGCCTTCACCTAATTTTAGGCTTAACTAGAAACACTCACGAATGTGGATACTGGACTCAAGGCCCTTAATAGAGTCAAAGGTTACAATGTTGTTTGTGTAAGCTTGTGTGTATAACATCTTCAAATTTTCATACGATTGAATGATTCAATGCTTAGTCAATCATTTGAATGAAAGTTTGTAAAGTATGTTATAATATGTGAAATTCAATCTTTGAGAAATTTTCATTCATCCACAAGTTTAGTTAATTTTCTACAGTTTGCAAGTGTACGAACTATATGACATTTATACTGTAAATGGAGGAGGATTGTAAGCACATTAATAGTTAAATGTGTTTATAGGTTATATACATATTATACTTGGTCTTGAGGAGTCCAAGAATAATATGAATTAAGAGGATTTGAATGTATTTTTTTAGTGTGAAGCGACACCTTATTTCAAACATCTGCTCGAACTATCTCCTGTACTATAAATAGAGATGTGTCATATGTATTGTGTATGTGAGAAATCTTTCACATGGTAAGTTTCTTAGAGAATTAGATTCTCTTGTGTTTTGTCTAAACAAAATCAAACTACAAACTCTTGCTGGGATTGTTTCTTGTTAACAACCAAGATCCAATGGTTTCTTCTTCATATCTCATAAGTATTACCGTGATATTCCTTGTTCTTAGTGGGCCGGTAAATAACTTTTAGGAAAGCATGTATAATACATCCTTGGAAGATTGTTTATCATTTTACTCACTATTGTATCCACTCTTAAAGACCTAGGTCCAGAAATACTACATAATGATTATCAATCACCCTTGATTTTCTCCAAAATTTATTGAGTATTATTGAGAGTCTTCACAATGAGAAGTGCTAAGCACTTTCCTAAAATAGAGTGCGCATCTCATAAATCTTTACACTACTCTTTGTTTGCTTTGTAAGAAAGCGTGAGTTATTAGAAACAAATTGTATTGAATCTCTAACAAAGGAGTTAGAGATTAGGTAGCATTTGTAAGTTTATTCACGAGTACTTGTGAGTTCAAGTGCGAAGTAGTACACTAGAGTTAGTGTGGGGTGTTATGTTTGCCTTGAATAGGGGAAACAAGAGACTGTGAGAATATTCTTGTTTTTCATGATTGATGAATAAGAAAACTAGCATACGAGGACGTAGGCCCTTGTTAAACCTAGGTCTGCAACTTTTTTTTGTCATATATTCTAAGAAGTTGATGCGGTTCTTAAGGAAAATCGCATCAGTTAATGTGATTAACTAATGCGGTTTTCCTTAAAAATCGCATGAGTAAATCATTACTGATCAAGTTTTTGATCGGATCAATCAATTAATGTGAACTGTTGTGAGCCCACCTGATGCGGACCAAAACCACATCAATAAGCCTGATTTTAACCGCATCAGATGGGTTTTTTTCCACTAGTGAGTTATGCTATGATTTGGTATGTCATTGGATCAAATTCTCCAATTCAAGTAATGGGAGGTTTTATCCGTCGAATTTGGAAGAATTCAAATGTTGATAAAGTAACCTTAATTAAGAAGGGATATTCATAGTCCAATTATTGTTAATGGAAAATAGGGATAAGATAATGCATGGACATAATTCTTTTTGATAATAAGCCTTTAATTGTGAAGCTTTGGACTACGGATATGGATGTAGAGAAGGAAGAGTTCAAATATCTGCAAATATGGATTCAATTGAAACTAGGTTTTAAGTATTGGAGAAAAAATTCTTTGTTTAAGATTGTAGAGCAATTAGGTAGGCCTATGCAAAGAGATGAAGCCATCATAAAGAGAGATAAGGTGCAGTATGCAAGGGTGTTGGTGGAGGTTCGGCTTTCACAATATCTCCCTAGCCATATTTTCTTTCTGAATGAGCATGGTGAGAAGACTCATGTTGTTGTTCACTATGAAAGGAAACCAATTGAATGCTCAGTATGTCACATGCTGAGACATGAAGTAGCTAAATGTAAGAAGGGAAAAATAAAGCGGGTCCGGATTCAGAAGAAGAAAGATATTGTGGTGTTTAAGGTAGCTGTGAGTCAGCAAGGTAATATGGCTAGGCAGGATGGCCAACAAGTTGAGGTGGATCAAGAAGGCTTTCATAGGGCTTTAAAGCCTATAAGAGTCAGGGTGTCTCAAACTAAGAGTACTAGTACTAGTAACTTGTCCTGCGCTTTGGATAATGATGCAGGGCCTACTAACACGCTTCCATCTAGTGATAATGAAGTGGGAAGGGGGACCCTTCCACTTCTCGTGGATAGAGTTTTATGTTGGAATGTGCGGGGGGGGGGGGGGGGGTTAATACTCCAAAGAAGCAGAATCAAGTGAGAGCTTTTATTCACAAACATTCTATTAGGCTAGTTGGCCTCCTCGATCTCAAGGTGAAAAATTATCACCTTGAGATTTTTTATCAGAGTGTGTTTAGAGGATGATGTTTCTGTTCTAATAGTAGTTATTATCCTGGGGGTAGAATTATTTTAGCTTGGAAACCTGGTGCGTTTCAAGTTAACATTCTAAAATCTACTAGTTAGTTGATGCACTGTTATGTGCATCATGTGAATGGTGTAGATGAATTCTTTTGGACATTTGTGTATGCATTCAATCAGAGTTCTGAAAGATCAACTTTATGGGCTAATTTGAAACTGAGCAATCCTGGGTTGTTTTTGGTGATTTTAACTATGTTAGATACCTTGAGGAGAGAATAGGTGATCCGGTTATAAGTCAGAAGATGACACCTATTATTGAATGTTGTATTGATTGTTGCTTAGATGATATTAAATGCATTGGGAATATGTTTACCTGGAATAACAAGCAACATGGTTATTCTAGGATTTACTCTAAGCTTGATAGAGTAGTGGCAAATGAAAAATGGCAAGAAATTTTTAGTACTGATGAGGTGCACTTTATGCCAGAAGGAGAGTATGATCACTCCCCCCTCTCTCTTGACAGTGTATCCTAGATTGTATACAAGGAGAAAACCTTTGAAGTATTATAATATGTGGAAGCTTTCACCACATTATAATACTCTTATTGCTGGATGCTAGAAAGAAAGGATAAATAGCACAAAAATGTATGGAGTGATATGTAAGCTAAAAATAGTGAAAAAAGGAGCTGAAAGAGCTTAATAGGAAGGGGTTTAATGTCGTTCAAGTTGATGACATACAAGCCGCCTATCATGCTATGATGGCAGCTCAGGAGGTTATGCATCATAATCCTGGTGTTATTGAGTATGCAGAAGATGAGTTGGAAGTTGTTCAAAATTATCATTTGAATCACAAAATTTATACTGTAATGTTAAGCCAAAAAGCAAAGCTTGACTGGGTTAAAGCAGGGGATAAAAATACAACTCTCTTCCATCAGAGTATTGGAGCAAGGAAGGTGCATAATGAAGTCTATGGTATTAGAGATGCTAATGGTGATTGGCAGGATACAAAGGAGCGAGTTGAGAATGCTTTTCTCAATTATTATAAGTAATTGCTTGGTTCAACTCAGCCAAATAGGAAGCATGTTCTCCAGTATATTATTCAGAACGGTTCAGTTATTACAGAAGCTCACAGATTTTTGCTAATGACCCTTTTT
This sequence comes from Beta vulgaris subsp. vulgaris, assembly GCF_026745355.1. Taxonomy (NCBI): domain Eukaryota; kingdom Viridiplantae; phylum Streptophyta; class Magnoliopsida; order Caryophyllales; family Amaranthaceae; genus Beta; species Beta vulgaris. The sequence continues at coordinate 17,682,501 of NC_079202.1, forward strand.
ACAGCAAATGATGTTAAAGGTGCTTTGGTTTCCATCCATGGTAACAAAGCACTAGGACCTCATGGTTTTGGCTCACAATTCTATAGAGATAATTGGGATAGGGTGGGGAATGATGTAGTTGTTGTAATCCTTGATTTTTTCAGTCATAGGAAGCTGTTGAAGGATGTAAATCTTATACTTATAACACTTATCCCTAAAGTAAGTGTCTAGCTGGTGTGAGTGATTTTCATCCAATTTCCTGTTATAATACACTTTACAAGTATATTACTAAACTAATCCGCAATAAATTAAGACTTATAAGTGTATTACTAAATTAATCTGTAGTCCATTAAGACTTATTCTTCCTGATTTTGTTGTGCAAGACATGTTAAGCATGATGGTACAAGTTCTGTTAAACCTAGTTGCTTAATGAAGTTAGATCTTCAAAAAGCCTATGATACAATTGACAAGCAATTCCTTCATGAGATGCTTCTTCACTTGGGGTACTCTAATAGCTACGTGGAGTTATTAATGAAGTGTGTTACCACTCCTAAATTCTTTTCAATGATCAATGGAACAATGAGAGGTTACTTCAATTTCCCTAGAGGTTTAAGGTAAGGAGACCCAATGTCTCCTCTGCTCTTTATTATTTGCAAGGAGTACCTGTCCAGGGTGCTTAATTTGATGACTAAGATTGATCAGTTTAAATTCCATTCAAAGTGCCATGCTCTCAAGCTAACTCATATGTGCTTTGTAGACAAATTGATATTGTGATGTAAAGGGGATTTTCCTTCCATTTCTCTTACAGTGTTTACACGAAATACCCCTAACAAATCACGAAATTCACCATATACCCTTCATTTTTTAAATATTCACCATATACCCCTGAGTTTTCAAAACTGTGCACCAAGTACCTTTTTTTGCTAACAGACCTTAACTTACCATTCACATTTTTTACGATTTTGCCAATATTAACTCCTAACCCTAACCCGTAACCCTAATGCCTAATTAACCAAAGCCCCTAATACTAACCCTAATAAACTTAAACCCTGATCACTTCCATCCCTCCCCCCACCCCTCCACCCACGCAACCGTGAACACCGCCGCTACCTCAGCCCCCAGCCCGTTTCCACCTCAATTTGTCTGCCCAAAACCGGATGCACTATCTGCTCCCCCCACTAGACTCCTGACTTGAACCACCATACTACCACCCTACCTCCGACCACCTTGCAAAACCTTCACGCATCCCCAAACGCACTCCCCTACTCTCGCACCTTCTTTCTCCTCTCACAAAAATTCTTTCTCCCTACTATCTTTCCTCGCATGAAATCTGAGAAATCGTTGAAAATCGCTGCTGTATCTCCTTGCCTGAGATCTGAGAAATTATTAAATCGCGTGTGGGGGGATGGGGAAACCGTTGGGGAGGGGTGGGATGGGGTGGGGTGGAGAGAGGGGAGGGGCTGGGGTGAGCTGGGTGGGGTGGGGTGGGGTGGGTTGGGACGGGTTGGATGGGGGGAGGGAGGAGGGGAGGGGAGGGGAGGGTAGGTTATCTACCCCAATGATAATCCATTGTTGGTTACCTTGAACATATGAAATTTTCTGATTCCTATAATCCTTTTGGATGGAGGATGTTCTGCAAACATACTTTTCTTTTCAACTTTCGAGAAATTCATAATTTGTCGAGATTATCGGAAGCCCGTCTGCTAATCGGTGATAGAGTTCGCGGGAGCATTAGTGAAACCTAAAGGTGTCATAACGTTGTCGGTGCAAGTTGGAGAGAATGAGGAAGCCAGGGATGTACTGGCAATGTGTTTGCTAGTGAATCTGCAGGAAGCTTGTAATGATATAGTTGGAAGCCCGTTCGTTCATGATGTCCAAGGAGTTTTACCTACTTGCCATTGGACAATGTTGTACGTGTCCAATTTGGGTACGACGGCAAAATTGAGAGGAAATCAGAAAATGGAAAACTCATGTTACCTTACATCCCTAAAGCAGCCTGCAATAAGAATATCGGTGAAAGAGTTGAGTAATGGTAGAAAACATAAGCGAGCTTAGAGGAGAGCTCTGGCAAGCGAAAAAGAGTCCGAGAAAGTGGATGAAGAAATAATGGATATATCAATGGAGGAGTAAGAGTCTTTGCGTGATAATCCGCCAAGACCCAATCCTGATTGGGAAAAAAAGCAAGAGATCTTAGCTAACAAGGACGGTTAAAGTCAACTTGGTGACTCTCCTTCAAGAAAACGCTGATGTCTTTGCGTTCTAACAGATGAGATGAAGGGAATAAACCAGGTTGTGATGTTACATCGTCTGAACGTCGACAAGGCAGTTCATCCTATCAAGCAAAAGAAACGGAAAATTTTGGTTGAGAAAAACAAAGCCACCAAAGATGAAGTAGATAAACTATATGCAGCTGACTTGATTGAACCTTGTGATTATCCAAAGTGGTTGGCCAATGTGGTCACGATGAGAAAAGCTAATGGCCAGTGGAGAATGTGTGTAGATCTCACATATCTAAATAGAGCTTGCCCAAAAGATTGCTATCCTCTTTCAAGAACAGATCAGTTGGTGGATTTCACTAGCGGCCATGCACTATTAAGCTTCATGGATGAATTTTAAAAATATCATTAGATCAGCCTACTAGAGGCCGACAAGAAAAAAGCAGCATTCATCACAGACTTTGGTGTCTACAAATCCAAGGCAATGTCATTTGGGCTCTGTAATGTACGGGTAACATATCAAACGCTGGTCGATAAGGCATTCACGGATCAAAGGGGGCAGAACATAAAGAGGTGTATGTTGACGACTCCATTGTCAAAAACAAAATTGATCGCGAACATATGAGAGACCTTGAAGAAACCTTAAACAACCTCAGGAAGTACGAGATGAAGCTCAACCCAAAGAAATTTGGAGTAAGAGGTGGGAAGTTTTGGGCTTTATGGTAAGGAAAAGAGGAATTTACGCAAATCTCAATTAAGTTCGCGCCATCATAGATCTAAATGAACAAAAAAGTGTTAAGGATATTCAAAGACTAACAGGAAGAATGGCAGCCATCACTCGATTCATCTCCAAGTCAGCAGAAAAAGCCTTGCCTTTCATTGCGCTTTTATGGGGAAACAAAAAGTTCTAATGGTGCGAGGAGCAGAGTAAAACCTCTTAGCGGCCAAGGAGCATTTGAAAAGCTTACTTACCATAGAAAGACCTAAAACAGGGGACACACTGCAGTTATACATCTCGGCCTCACCTAAAATGGTCGCGGCCGTCTTGCTGGTAGAATAAGAAAACAGGAAGTAGCCTATATATTTTATCAGCCACATACTTAACGGTCCTGAGAGCTATGATAAATGCTGCAAAAAAAATCAGACCTTACTTTGACTGCTATCCCATTTAAGTCTTGACAAATCAGCCACTTGAGAAAGCCTTGCAGAAAATGGTAGGCCATTTGTTGAAGTGGGTCGTTGACCTATTAGAGTATGATATACAGTACAAGCCTAGGACCGCCATCAAGGCGTATGCCCTAGAAAACTTTATTATAGAAGCTTCATACGAAGAGGAAGATGTGGAAGAAAAAGAACTTGGTTACTGAAAGTTGACGGCTCTTCTACTGTTAGCCCATCTGGAGCTGGGATCGTGATGAAAGCCCAGAAGCAAACACCTATGAGTACGCCAGTAAGTTTGCTTTCCCAACATCAAACAATGAGGCTGAGAATGAAGCAACTATTGCCGGCCTTCGAATATGCTTAGCAACAGGTGAAAAAAGTGTATTTTGTAGAATGGATTTGCCGTTGGTTAACGGGCAACTTAAAGGAGAATATGGAGTCAGGGACGCCAACATGCAGAATTATGTTGACAAAGCCAAGGAAATGATTTCTCATTTGAGTCATTTAATGTTGAGGTACAATTAGAGTCGAGAACATGAAAACGGACATATTATCTAAGCTAGCCAGCTCTGACTCATTCAGCATTGAAAGGACAGTTATAGTGGACATCCTGAAGGAAAAAAGCATTACAAAAATGGTTGTAACTATGAGCAGTATAAACCAGCAATGAAAATGGTTCAGTGAGTTGGTAGCGTACAAGCTAACAGGAGAACGCCCTAGAAATATCACGAAGTCTAAAAACTGGAATTAAAGCAAGTTGGTACATCATATACCAAGACGAGCTGTACAAGAAATCTTTCAGCTTACCTTTGTGAAAATGTGCAACTGCTTGGGAATCCGCCAAGATTCTAAAAGAGATTCATGAGGTTATCTACAAAAACCACATTGGCGGAAAAGCTCTAGCACTAAAAGCGTTGAAAGCAGGGTTTTATTGGCCAAGCATGTTAGCGGATGCTCAAAATTATAAAGAAATGTCGAGATTCGGACCTATCTTGTGTCTGATACCATTTGCTTAATGGAGAATGGTTATTTTAGGGCCTTTCATAATAGCAACAGGAGGCGGAAGGTTTCAGATATTAGGGATCGACTATTTTACAAAGTGGATAGGGACAGAGCCGACAACAAAAATCAAAGCAAACCAGGTCAAGAAGTTTATTTGGCAGAACATCATGACGAGATTCGGAATCCCCATAGCTATTGTCTTCGACCGTGGCGTCTAATTTGACTATCGTCCCACACAAGCCTTCTTGACAGACTTCAGAGTAAAGTTTTCCTATTCAGAAGTTTGCCAACAGAATGCAACGGACAAGCAAAAGCCGCTAACAAAGAGATCTTGATCGCCTTGAAGAAGAAGTTGGATGAGTTTAAAGGAAGTTGGGCTGACATGGGCTAATAGGACAATAGAAAAAGAGGCAACGGGAGAGACTCCGTGTAAATTGGCTTAGTTAGTTCGAAAACTTTTGTACTCAGTTTTTTCCATATATTCATTCATTCTCGAATCATTAGTTAACTTAGTTAACGATCAAATGACAAGCTAAGTATGTAAACGGTCATATAACAGGCCCCTAACAAACTAAACCCATATAAAGGGCTAAACTCATTCATGGTAATATAACAGACCAAGTGCAAGTATAAGCCATATGACAGGCTAAGTATGTAAGCGTCATATAACAGACCCCATACAAACTAAAGTCATATAACAAGTTAAACGCATTAATGGTTATATAATAGACCAAGCGCAAGTAAAAGTCATATGACAAGCTGAGTATGTAAGCGGTCATATAACAAACCCCAAACAAAATAAAGCCTTATAACAGATTGAGTATGTAAGCGGTCACATAACAGATACAATGCTAATAACTACAGTCACGTAACAGGCTAGAAATGTGAACGACCTTTTAATGGGTCTGAGACAATCGTTTGTTTTATGAAATCATATAATCTTAGCGGTTATATAACTAAGATAAATGCAAGCCAAAAACATGACGACGGATGATGTATGCAATTGCAAAAAGCTTTAATACTAAAAATGTTAACTACTAGCTTGCCGACCAACTACAATAGCAACATTACAAGGCGACCAACAAAGGGCATCAGAGCAGTAATAAAGTACTTATAATATAAAAGTACAGATGATAACAACTGTTTACACAAAATGCCAACATATGCTACAGAGTATTAAAAAGGCTACAGGCTATAAGTTGTTAGAAAAAAACAAAGAGTTAATATGGGCGCCAAAAGCTTCAAGAAGGGGGGACGTCCTGATTTGTTTGCTCTAGAATGGTTCCAGGATCCACGTTGGCGATGGCGTCCTTGTCAGCAAAAAGTAGATCCCCTTTAAAGTGCGTGAGGTGTTGGCCGTAAGGATGAGTAGCCTCGATGACGTTCCAGTCAAACTAAGGATCAAAGTTGCAAACACATCTCATGGGAGTAGCCCATCCACCATCATACCTCTAATGGAGGGCCGACACGAATTCCTCAGAACTCTTGAAATCAGCAACTACCCTAGCGGCCCCCCGAGCTTTAGCCTCGACCGTGGCCTCCTCAATGGCAGCATCACTCTCAGTCTTGGCGGCCTCTAAATCTTTTCTTAGCATCTCAACATTGGCCTCAATCTCGTCCAACAAAGCCGCCCGCATCCTGAAGGTTTTCAGCTCATCTTCAAAGGGCTCCTAAGCTGTAGTCTTGGCTGCCAGATCTTCTTCAGTTTTCTTTAACAGGTCCTGGCAGACCTCAAGAGAGTGCTTATAGTTGTTCGACAACCATTGATACTAAATATTGCTTAATCAACTCTAAAGCTGCATTGTTGGCCTATAAAGAGGAAGGGAGACGTCAATAAAAAAAATAATATATATATATACATACGTATGTATATACATACGTAAGTATGTGTAGAAACATACCACAAGCTGATCGTGAGCCAGCCTAGCCGCAAGAGTAATCAAGGATCCAGACGGCTTAGCAAGGGGCAGGTGCATACCCTTCAGAATCCGGTAAGCTAGAATGCCTCCGTTCTCTGGGATGTCGGCGTATAGAGATTCATCTTTTCAGACTTCCCAATCATGATTATAAACCTTCCCGAGAACGATAGGCCGACGGGTAAAAGCAGTTGCCACTATCTCGCTCAGCTTAACTTATTTCTTCTCGATCCATTCATGCAACCGAGAAAAAATGTCAAGAGTGAGGTATGATAGGAAACTAGGGTTGTGATCAATTCCCTTGGCTTTTGGCAGATTGTGGAGTAGGAGCTGAAAAGCCAAGTCGCTACAGTATTCTGTTAGCTGCCAGGCTTAACGGCCTTCGCATCCTCTTGCTGATCCGACGAAGGAGCATTAACTTTCAAGTCATCAACTTGGACAATCTCCCTCGTAGGAGCATAAATAGAAGGGTGCTCTAATGTCGACCTCTTGTTAGCGACAATGTTTGTCTCAGCTTATTCACGGCCCCTCCTCCTCGTACCTCCTCCCCTGATGACAGGAGAGTGTGATATAGGGACCCTGGTGGCGGTAGTGGTTGTGTTAATACTAGTGGAACTAGCGGCCGCAGCATTAGAACCGCCATGAGGTACACCATGGCCAAGAGTGTGAGCCGCGTTCCTAGCCTTGCGGACAACAGGGCGGACAGACTGGGGACCATTACAGTTCCCACCTTGCCGCTCGTTAGAGACCCCATGCATAGTCTCGTAATTCTCTGGAGTAAGGGGAGCATTGGTTGTCGATTCCATGTTGTCGTTAATACAGAGTTCTTCAAAATCAAGGTTAGCAAAACCTAGAAATAGTAGAAAAAAATTAATACATAAACAATGACATTAGCAGACGGATAAGTCCAATAGCGAACTTACCATTATCATGGGTATGGCAGAGTAGCATGGCCGGCAAAGGTTGATTCCCGTGAATATACTTGGCATTAGGAAGCCATATCTTAGGTTCTTTGATGACGGTTTTCCTCCCGTCCTCAGCAGTATACTGATAATCCTCCGTCTCAAAATAATCATATAGGCCACGAACTCTTCCTTGTTTAGCGAAACCATGGGTAAATGCTCCACATAAGGGCGATGATGGGTAAAATGACGTCGTACAGGGAAATCCTCGGGAACTTGTAGCTAGAAGCAGACGTCCTGCCAACCTTTCAAGCGACTCGTCTTCGGCTGGACCGTTGACATTTTATCGGCAATGGTTAGCGACTATCATCCAGGGAAACGAGCAGAGCCGTTCTTCTTCAGCCAATTAAGATGACGGAACAAGTTCAAGGTTTCCGGGAAGTCCAAAAATTGAAACACACATTGAAAGCTTTCAAGATCTTCACCAAAAAGAATCCAAAGGGAAGCGAAGACCAAACTCAAGATGATGAGTGTATACAACCACATATCCCGGAGGACACTCCCTCACAATAGATCCCTCTCGCAGCACTAGCCGATAACCCTCTGGAAACTTATACAAATTATTCACGAGTCTGAGATATCCAAGGTTGATAGCATCCTGATGCCAAAGTGAATCGACCTTCACGCTTAAAGGACCGACACTAAAGTCCTCCGGTAGCCAAAGGGTATCAGCACCAGGCCCATCAACATCATCCTCCTCCATTTCATTTGAGGTGTCGACACTTATCTCAGCGGCACAGGAAATCTCCCCAATCACTCGTCCAAACAAAGGCATGCTAGTGTCAATATTCGCGTTCATCGTATCATTTGCGTCCTCAATCACGTGAGCAACTGGCTGGCATGAACCGACCGACACTAGTAAATTTGTTGTCACCAAAATCAATTAGAGGGGGATGAGTGGGGCTACAAACTCCCTTAAGCTGTCATAAGAATCAGCAAA